>NC_056746.1:615550416-615740416 GCF_019279795.1 Protopterus annectens | reverse complement strand
TGGGTGGTCTTTCCTTGTGAACACGCTCAGCTATGCAGCACTCTATGCAAGCACATGCACAATGAATTAAACAATCCCAAAAGTAACAGGACATATCCCCCTGATGACATCCACATCCAGTTGAAATATCATCGTGGTGTGGTTGCCTACACAAAGTGGATGTGCAGACATGCCTACTCCTTTTTCCTATTCACTGCATCCACCTCATTTGCATAAATATCCATGCAGACAGCCTGAAAACTACATGGTTCATAGCCTTATGACCTGGGCAACAGCACCAATACACCATTGTATGGACCCAGTGCAAGGTCCTATAATACATTTCTGACAAATATAACATTTTATTTTTCCTCTTTTTTTATTTTAATATTAAGCATGTTTGCACTGCAGCACATAGAGCAAACATGCCGAGATTATTAAAAAAATGTTATTAATTTAACTTATTCCTTCCACTTTCTGACACCTACAATATTAGTATTGCTCATATTTCTATGTTGTATAATATTGTCAGGGGTGGTATGTCAATATGTGTAGTTTTACATCTCCTTCTGTCTGTGTAGACTCCTGTATGTGAAAAAATTCCACATACACTATAAACACTGACACGGAGTCTACATGGATGCCTTTCTGCTTGTTGGATTACTCAACCTGCCTCATTTGCATAAGATTAACCTACTTACGATGTAATTTGCATTCCTCGAAATTTTCCAAGTTTGCACGTACATGCGTGCCACTAAGGAGCACTTATTGAATCCAAAAATGTTTGTGCTTGTGTACACATCATGTCACGATACATACACAAAAAAAATTCATGTAGGCTTTACTGAATTCCCATACTTGTCAATTACTACCAACTTATAATCTTCATTATTAATTAATGTACTTAGTTCACTGTGAAGTTAATTTGAGCAGGGTAATAAGATCCTTTAGTTGTGTTGCAATGCCATTTTTCAATTATAAAATGATCTACTTATTTCTGAGAATTTTCTTATAATGTATCCATTACCATAATAACCGAAATGAAAACTGTCATCAGAAAACATCTTCAGATCGTATACACAATCCTACCAATTAGTAATACACTTCACCCTATAAACTATGCATTACTGCCAAGAATGAAACTGATGCTCCTTAGTAAACAGGTAATCCATTTGTGGAGAATTTGTTTCCTTTTTTCCAAAATATTCAAGGTAGTCTTTTTCATATGATTTGATGAAGTGTTATCGATATAGTTTGTACCAGCATGAAGCAATATTGCTTTATATTTTAACTTCCCTGTAAGTAACTTAGGTAATAACATTTTTTAATCCTGAAAGGTATACTACTATTATTCTATTATGCAACTGTGTCAAATCCATTATAGTTTGTTTCAGCATGGACTAAGTCAATATCAAAATCTCACGTTCAACCATCCTATCCTTGCCCATATCTTAAATCATATGAGTCTCCAAATGATTAAAATCTGGCCGTTCTTTTTCTCTTTCTCTCTCTCTGGTTTGTCTCTCATCAATCTGAATATTATCACATCCCTGCTCAGGAATGTCATTTAGCCAGCTACTGTTAAGGGTCTATATTATATAAGCAAACGCACTGAATTGTGAACGCTATATAACTGACCAACAATCCCTGAAAACCCAAAATGTTGAACACATGGATCAGTGATTTTTTTCCAAGGGAAAAAAATCGTTGATCCGTAAAAAAAAAAAAAAAAATCAAAACACAAAATAAAGTGGGGGGCTTTGCCCCCACCCCCCTACTTAAATATACCAACTTGGAGATTGCACCACAGTGGAGGAAATGGCAAAGTCCCGAAAACGGTCCAGTAATTTTTTTCCCTAGGAAAAAGTCGCTGTTCCGTGCTTTCGGTATTTTGCCATTTCATGTAATGACGTTCGCCTAAAAAGCATTCGCAATTCATTGCATTTGCTAAGATAATAGGGATCCACTATTACGCATTTCAGTTTCTAATATTATATTGTTATCCGAGCTATTATGCCCATCATCTACTCCCAAATTTTGAGATTCCTTGAATTCAGGACAACACTTTCTCAGTTATGACATTCTGTTTCTTCTACCTTTCTTATTTGTTTCTACATCTGCTTAGCTTCGTTTTTTTTTCTTTTTGGATGGCAATCTATGATTTTTCGTATCTTTGGAAGAATCTTTATGTCACAATTATTTGTCTTTACTAAATAATCTGAATGAGTTGTATCACTGCTAACTGAATTATTTAATTTAACATCTGAACTATCAGTAACTCTTGTAGCATTAGATTCCCCACATGCACGCTTAACTATATTTGTATTTTCTGTACCAGTGATGCCATTAGTCAAAGAGTGCATTTAATTTCAGTTGGTGTCACTTGGGCATACCTGTCATCCTCTTAGTGCAAGAAATCTGGACAAGGCCCAAAATAATGGGGAAACAAATGCCCAAAAATAGGGCCAGCATTTAAATATTATATTAGGATAGCAACATTTGTGTTAGCATTTTCTAAGTGCATAACATCTGAAACTCAAATGTATATAATTATTTAGTGACTTCAGTCCTCAGTTATTTGCCAGAAACTCTCAAATTTTATGAGGAGCACACCAAAAATATAAGACAAAAATCTGGACATTCTTCAAAAATCTGGACAGTTGAGAGGTATGTGACTTGGGACAGTACCTGTATTTACCTGTTTAGTATTAAAATTAAAATCTGTAATGTCCTCAACTGAGTTCTTTACAAAATAATTTATTGAGTTCAGTTCATTTCCATTATTACAGATACAGCCTAATAGATAATTACCCTTTAGTTACTCAGGTCTCCTATATTTCATATGTAAGGCCATTCTTAAATGTGGACCTTATATACCTTACATCCTATGCATTCTTGTAACAATTTGTATTTCAAGAAATCATCTAATGCATAACTATTTCAGTTGTCCATTGTTAGTAAAAATGAGAAACTCTACATTATAATTTTATCTGTTTTGGTTCCTAAACAGAACTATTAAGTATTAGACAGTAATTATCAATAGCAAAACAATAAAACAATGCAAACAAAACAAAGACTCAGCAGTTCAAGTTCAAATGTGAGAACCGCAACCAACATTAATATTTTCTTAAAGAACTTTAAAAGGTCAGAGAGAATAAGTAATACTATTCCTTAACTATGTTTTGGTTCTTGCAAAAAATACTAAACTAAAACAGTACTAAAATAATAAAACTAAAATGAGTGAGTATCTTACTTGAAGTTGACCTTTCCCACAGTCCCATAATCATAATAATCACACCTAAAGCATCTTGAAAAAAGATGAGAGAGTGCACCCAAAGAGAAAAACAAGCCACTGTGCCAGTAGACAGATATAAGGAAATCATTTTGTTTAACTTCCATGTAAATAGAATGGCAGTATTGTGAGTCACAGCGATTTTGCATAACTTTTAGAACCTATTTTCATTTTTTTCCTTTGTTTGAATTCCTCTGGTTTGCATTCTCATAACAGCACTTATTTACTTCCCACTGAGTTTAATTACCACCGTTCAACATGGATAGCCAGATGGTCAGGTATATTCTGAATAAAAACTGGGACCTAATCTAGAGTGATGGGGATATGTTTCAAAAAGTAGGAAGTCTACCTAAGATTACATATAAAAGGGGCCCTAATTTGAAGAATTTGTTGAAGGGTAAAATAGCCAGGAAATCTATCTTGCTGGTATGGCTAGATGTGAAGCATGTAATTTTTGCAGGCATGTTGGAGTAACAAATTCTTTCAATGTTAAGGGCATTGATTATAGAATCAGGAATAAATGTAACTGTAACTCCAAGGCTATTATCTTGCCAAATGCCAGCAATGCCCTGCTTATTATATAGGCAAAATGGAGTGTAAGCTTCGTGAACGCATTTATGAACACCAGTATGCAATTAGTTAGGGCAAGTTGGAGAATGCTTTGGCGAAACATGCGTCGATATTTAAGGAACTTTTATTTAAATATTTAGCCATCGATGAAGTTACACATAATATAAGGGGTGGTCCTGAGGGTTTAAAGTTGGAGGAGCTTGAATTGCTCTGGCAAATCAATCTTGATGCTTATAAATATCCAGGGCTGAATGATGCTTGTTCCATCAAGTGCATCTTAAAGCTGAAAAGTCTGGGAAGGTAATTTATAGAGTGCACTTGATATAGTTTACCATCGCCAATGACTTATGAGTCCCCTTAGTGTATTTTTACATTCTTTTAGAGATATCTTATGGGATACATATGCACATCACATTCTTAGTGTTACCGTAGTTTGGGTGACCATGTAAGATAGTGCCTATCTATTCATTGTTCCTTGTATAGAGTAAACTGGATGAATACAATTGGGTTTAGGTAATTAGAGCTTATGGCTTAGCTATTTTGATATATTGGCTATCCCATAATGTTTTCTTTCCTTATTCTATATATATATATATATATATATATATATATATATATATATATATATATATATATATATCCAAATAACACAAGAGTCACCAGAGCAAGTGAAATGCGAACAAAGACGCAAGCTGAAGAGCAGGAGTCACAATTTGTATAAAATCCACCAAGTTTATTGTACAAATGGTAAGCGCTTTCACAAATAAATTTGCTTCATCAGACCTAACTGTTCAAATGAGGTAATTTCCTTTTATACTCATTTAAATTCAAACTAACCAATCATACATTTACACATTTAAAGATGTACTTACACATTTAAAATATATAGCCCAAAAATATATGAAAATATATGAAATAAAACTATAAATTATCCTCTAATAAACCTACAAAAATATTAAAAGACATGATAAAAATAGATAATAGCACAAATAAAATCTACATTATTTCCTGAGTCTCCGACTTCTCAATTTTGCTGTATTTTTAAGAAGGTATAGTGTATACACTAGAGAGCATATTGGTTTATTATGTGAGTTACTAAATATTGTTCTATGTAACAAAGTATTCCTATTCAGAAATATTGCCATCAGTTGTTGGGCATAGTAAGAAAAGGAACCTGGAGCTAATACTGCTCTTCTACTCAACCACCTCTCCCCGATATTTGAAACTGTTAAACTGTTTCTATATCGCCCCTTGTAACATAGTTTTCAACTTCTTCTGACTCCCCCTCAATCATACCTTCATAATAGTTCATTATATTTAAGTTGGACTACTGATAAAGTGAGCTCAGCCTGCCTATTTCACCTGTTTTTCTCCCTGTTAAGGTCCGTAGCAGTAACACTACTAAGAGTACCCTGTGTTTTATTAACCAGCACACTATTTGCTTAATACACATTAACTTCTGGCTGCCTTCCTGCTGTATATCGTGCTATCTTGTTAAGACTTTGTTCAGTCTGGTAGTACTGTCTTGGCCAATGAATTAATATAATTTATTGTTTATATCTGAAGGCTGCGACCACGGAAGCTGCATCATACAGACTGAGTTCATCTCCACTGTAGCCAGGCTTGCTATTATAAATGTCAGTAAATGTGCACGCAAAAAAAAATAAAAAAAACAGCTGTAATCCACTTGTCTAATTGCTATCTGAAAATTTTTGATAGTCTAGGCTAGTTCAATGTTGTTGTTGTGTCTTTCGGCTTATCCCGGTTAGGGGTTGCCACAGCGGAACTCCGGTCCGCTAATGTTTGGTAGTGGATTTTTATCTGCCGAGTTACCAGCCCTGACACACAACCTTCAACAAAGGCATGCCCATTCATGCATGCCTCCACACAGAAGACGCTCTAGCTGAGAATCAAACGTGACAACGTCTTGCTGTGAGGCGACAACGCTACCGCAGCACCACTACCACTGGTAGTCTAGGCTAGTTCAATAATGTTACTAATATAATATATTTTACCCTACTCTTTTAATTTTATTTTCAGAATGGGTTTACATAGTTTGATGAGGATAATAACTAAAAGCTAAGTGTTGTGTGTCTCTTGAACAAGTTCTATATTACATTATATAACATTACATTAATGGTTAACCTAACAGAAGAAAATGAAGAAGAAAAAGGAAAACTAGGCCTATCTGTAACCGCGTTATATACACCATTCATGCCATCATCCCCTCTCATATATTTTCCATCTGCCCCAAGACCTTTTGAATTCTTCTGTGGATTATTTCAACATCATCCCTTTTGAACTCCACTCCATGGGTCCACAGCCTTTTCTGGAAAGAAGTACTTTGATATCTAGGAATAATGTCCTAGAATTTGCTGTCTAGGCTTCCTTATCCTTCCTCTGCTCTTTCTGTTCAAAATGATCACTTCATATTCCTCTAAATGATGGGAGGTCATGTCTGCATTTCTCTTCTATTCTCTTGGAAGAAAAACACTAGCTCTTCTTTTGTCTGGTCATATCCCCTCCGTATCTCATTCATTTTTCTGGTGACTATCTTCTGGATTCCTTTCATTAGACTGGTATCTCTTTTGGTGTATTGCCTTTAGATCTGCACAGAGTGTCCAGAGTGTGACCCGACTAAGATTTAGTTGCGCAAGACCATTACTTATTGTTTTGCTTTTATACCATATCACCCTGAGGAAGCACCCCAACATTTCACTTGCTGCTGCTACAGCCCATTCACTCCACTCCTGATGGTCTATTTCTGGCATGATCAGTAACCCCACATCATTTCCCTGCTCTGCTGCCATCGTTTCCACTATGCAGGTAATACTTCACCCCAATGATAACAACTGAACTACTCTTCTTATTTTTATATAAGAATCATTTGTGTAAGTAATATTTGCTGTGCTCATTTACTAATGAGGGTGGCCTCACATGAATCACACAGCAGACTCATGGTAATGTACAGACTGAATTAATAAATGTCATTTCTTCATTCTGAATAAATCATTGCTTACTTGTCTATAACATTCAGACTTTATTTTTATGGAGTGTTAAATACATTATACACAGAGGTCTGCACCAGGGCTGCCTAAGTACTTGTGCATTTGATCAACTGTACTGCTATTCTGGGCTAGTTTTCATTTTGTAAAATTCCCCTGGTCATTGCAGTATGACTTTATGCTGTGTTACTTATATTGTACTGTCACCTAAGCTATTCAAGCAAGAAAGAAGCTTAAGGTCCTTCACAAGCATTTTGTTCACAAAGAAAAAGTGTGTGTGTGTGTGTGTGTGTGTGTGTGTGTGTGTGTGTGTGTGTGTGTGTGTGTGTGTGTGTGTGTGTATTTGGGTATGTGAAATACTGACTTTAGCCACTAATTTCCCAGATGTTACTACACTGTTTAACTTTGCAAAGTATCTGTCTTACTGTGTTGTGTAATGTTTAGTTATTTCTTGTTACCATTTTAGGGGGGTTGAGTTTTATATATGCTACATTTATCTGGGACTATCAAACTGAAGCCTGACAAATGTTATGAAGACTACATTTAGTTTAGCATTTAATTTTACTTTTTGTAGCTGGTTATATGAACTGGCCCATCTTGGAATATTTTCAGTTATGACCCTGGACACAAGGGAAACAGGTAAATTCTATATGTATGGGCAGTTAAGAGTGTCAAATGAATCAGAATGTTTTTGATGAGTTGAGGAGGTAAAGGAAGCAGAAATACTCAGAGAAAAACCCGTACAGACTTTGGGAGAATATGTATTTTCTACATATGCAGTGGCCAGAGGTCAGGACTGAGCCAAGAATTCTGAAGCCGTGAAGTGGAAATCTTAAGATATTCATACAGTTAACACCAATTGCACTGTTTGCTACTTTAATTCTTCAGTGGTAATCGAGTGTGTTGCCTTGCTTCATTCAAGCCTACAACTCTGTCAGGCAATGCACAGAGCCTTTGCTTCACTGTAACATTACTGTGATGTTCTGTTTGCAGTATTCAGTGTATGATTTAGTAGTATAAGTGTAAAGAAATTACCTTAACATAAATTGAACAAGTAAGGCAAAAAGTTGAAAACATTTTTTTAAATTTGATGTATTTATTTTGTATATGTAACAACAAAAATCGCATTGCAGGAGGTAAACCAAACGCTGGACTTCCAACCGTGATGATAAACCAAAATTTATATGAATGACTGACAACAATAACTGACAACAACAAAACGCTTAACGAATCACCACGTTTTGTGCTGATAAAGTCTGTACGAACAGATGAAAAACGCGATGATTCGTTAAGCATTTTATTGTTGTCAGTTATTGTTGTCAGTCATTCAGATAAATTTTGGTTTATCATCACGGTTGGAAGTCCGGCGTTTGGTTTACCTCCTGCAGTGCGTTTTTTGTCGTTATAAGTTTCTTTCCACATTGACATCTCCTTATATTTGGTATTTTGTATATGTTTTACTTTAGGGGGAATTCAATAAAGCCTACACAATTTTCTTTTCATGTAGACATCGCACTGCGATGCTTACATGAGATCAAAAATTTTTAGATTCAATAAGCATTGCTTAGCAGCACACACACACATGCACACACACACACACACACACACACACACACACACACACACACACACGCAAACAGGGAAAATACCGAGGAATGCAAATTGCCTCATAAGGAGGTGAATCTTATGCAAATGAGGCAGGTTGAGTGATCCAACAAGCAGAAAGACATCTCTGTAAACTCCATGTCAGTGTCCATAGTGTCTGAGTACAGGACTCTACACAGACAGAAGAGGATGCAAAAGTGCTGAAATATGGACATAAATCCACTGAAAATGTTATACTATATACACATATGAGCAAAAGTATTATTGTGGATGTCAGAAAGAGGCAGGGAATAAGTTAAATTAATATTTTTTTAATAATCTCAGCATGTTTGCACTATGCGTTAAAGTGCACAACATGTTTAATAGAAAAATAAAATAAAGAGGAAAAAAAAAATTTTATAACACTTTACAGAAATGTACTATAGGACCTTGCATCGGATCCATACAATGGTGCATTGATGCTGCTGCTAAGGTCATACAGCTATGAACCATTTAGTTTCCAGGCTGTCAGCATGGATATATAGACAAACGAGGTGGATTTCCTGAATAGCAAAAAGGAAAAATCGTGTCTACATATCCACTTCATGTAGGCTCTTAGTTCATGTTGATGTTTACACTGGATGTGACTGATAGCAGAGGATGTGTCCTGCTACTTCTAGAGTTTTTTAAGCTCTGGTGCATGTGTTTGCTTGGTGCGCCACCTCACTGAGCATGTATACATGGAAAGAACACCCAGGGGATAGTGATAACCTAGGCTGGAAAGTCATTAAAATCGAATGTATTCAATTATTAATTCTGAGTGTTGTATAAGCTATGCTGCACAGCATAGCACACAGCTTAACAGTTTCATGCAAGCAAAGTACACACATGACAGTGATGACATAGGCAGTACTGAATGTAAAGCAGATATATTGAATGAATATGTATTATATTGTATAAGCTATGCTGAGTGACACAGCGCATAGTGGCACATCACATACTAAAATAAGGCCATTAAATGATGTTAATTACATTGTAGGCAAGTGGAGAATAGGAAGATAATGAAACAAGCTATCAAAGAGCATGTATTCTGGAATATTCACCGCATGTTAGTAAGGTAAAGCAAATAATGGTAAACAACTGGAATATTTTATTAGCAGATAATGACAAAAACTGTGGTGGGGTCAGCGCCATCTTTTGTTTATAAAATGAGTAGTAACTTAAAAAGGAGTTTGGAATATAATTGGGTTGGTACACTTCATGATAACAAACACACTAGAAAATGTGTTTTTTGTAGGCAATGTTTTGGCATACTTGAAGATGAAGGTGTTGTTCTAGAAAATGTAAACAAAACCAAGGTCACCTTCATGCATGGTAATTGCAATTTCAAATGTGCTGTATATACAGCTAGATGCATGGCCTGTCCATGTTACTATATAGGCAAAACAGAGAAAAGCCTTAAGAATAGGATATACAATCATTTATACAATATTACAAAGAAAGGCAGGACTAATGTTCTATACAGGCATATTGAGGTGAAGGGGAAGGACACACATTTAAATTTGCAATTCTTGAACAGATCAAAATGGGTCCGAGAGGGGATAACTACAAGACTTTGTTATAACAATCAAGCCTATTTTACAAATGCGATTATAGGGGGGAAATGTGTGTTTCAAAAAGCAATGGGGAACATTATATTTTGTTATGGTGTGTTGTGACTGAATTTATTGTAAAAATGTATGCATATCAATTTTATATTTAATTAATTGAGATATCATTATTCATTAATATAATAAACTATCAAAACATTTTTATATTTATTATGTTTTATGTTTAAACATTTAATATGTTTTTTATATATACATATAGTGGATGTTTTAAGATGAACATTATATTTATATATTTTAATTGATGTGTATGTTTATTTAAAAGTAGGGTTTGTTTTTTTAACAGTGAAATTTTGGCACCAAAAAAGTATATATAAGGTGTAATTAATTAGTAGTAATTATTCTGATGAAGTCCACATTCTTGTGGATGAAAGTGCTTAATCAATTGTGTGGTGGAATAAAGAAGTTAAAATCTTCAGTGAGGGTGCGATCTTTTTGTCAGTGGAGTCCATTAATTTTTGGTGTGTTTTACCTGATTGGATTTGTTATTTGTTGCATTCACGCCAATAGTGTTTGTTTTGTTGGAAGTACTGGGTACCATAGATTGCACTAATGTACCTATCAAGGCACCACCTGCTGAGCATGGTAGAATCTACATTAAAAGCAATGGGTACCACTCCATCAACTGCTAGGTTGTGTACAATGCCCAAGGGATTATCCTGAATGTGCATGCTGGCAGCCATGGCAGTTATCACGACTTCCATATCTAGCACACATCACAGCTGTACCAGATGTTTGCTAGGGGGACATCACACATGGCCATTTACTGGGGGAAGTTGTGTTTGCTAGGGGGACATTCCACATGGCCATTTACTGAGGGATGCTGGCTATGCCCTGGAACCGTGGATGATGACACCCATCAGAAATGCACACACACCCATGGAAGAATGCCATAATAAGGCACATGCACAAACTAGAAACATCGTAGAACATGTGTTTGGGCTTTTGAGGTCACGGTTCCAGGACCTAGATATATCTCTTATGTTCATAGGTTCATAGGTAGGTACTAGGCTATCGGCCCTAGACCCTATCCCTAGGGCCTATACAAGCCTAGCCAAAAAGGTACTCTGGCTTTTGTCACCCAAGAAAATTATTTTCCTGTACCCCTGTCGAGCAGAGCCACAGAGGTGATCCCCGGGGTGAATTTCCTATTTCCTATCCAATCATCAAGATTTTTCTTGAAGAGTGCTAATGAGCAGCTTTGTTTGATATAGATAGGTAATTTGTTCCAGAGTATGGGAAGTCTCTGGGACAGGAATCTATCCCTCCAGCATATTCTGTTTATTGTGGTGACAAGGTTTAGGTCCCTAGAGCCCTGCAGTACTCCCCAGCCACATGTGCAGATATATTCACAGTATGTGCTATGCTACATAATCTGATCCTGTGGAAACAGCTGCAGCAGGATCAGCAAAGGGAAGGTTTACACAGCCCCCTTCCACCAGTGCCTAGGTCACCACAGTCACAGCAGGACTTGGAGGAGGAACCCCCTCCTCATGTTCCTGTAGGCAGATGTAGGCATGCTCAGTACAGTCTGGTTTTGGCTAAGAGACAATGTATAGCACATTCACTGACAACCTAGGGACCTACTGACACCTTACTCCTACTCACATACAGTAATTAAAAGTGATAGCAGGCAACCCACACAACCTGTACCTATTCATGTATTGACTGTGAACTGCTTGTATCAGACATTGTCAGCCCTGAACTACAGTTCTGTCAACTGCTGCATTTGCAAGGTAAGTCTCTAATTCAAACAGTACTTGTAAGGACTATTATGATATGGCATTGTATGTATGGATCTGCTAATATTTATGCAAGTAAATATAGTGGGCTATTTGGACAGAAATAGCATCCAGATGGGACTACAGATACCCATTCTACTATCATATTTCCTTTAATATTCATTAGGCCTCATGCATGGAATATTCATGCAGTCCTACTGCAACAAATTACTGGCACATCAGTTAAGGGAGATGTTAGACAGTGGGGTTATATGATATTCGGACTATTGTGTATCCCATCAGAACATGCAGTGTTGTTCCCCCACCTACAACACAGCAGTGTCCCCTTACAACTTCTTTAACAGTAACTCATTAATGGTATATCGACACTCCAGGCAGTTTCAGCACAGTAACATAGAAATTGATCACACATTGTATGTCTTACTTAATGCAGCCATAACAACATACATATTTATGCAGGCGATTGTGTGATGAATGACCCCTCATTATCAGGCAGTTTGTGTGGCTCAGTGGACTAGGGAAATCAGCATGCGTGATGGTGTTGATAGTTCTAGTCTAGAAGTATACTTTTCTTTTAGATGTGAGATAGTATTACGTTGTGTTTTACAGACTGACAGTCTGAGTGTGGTGTAATATTATTAACCTCGGTCACATATTAATTACATCAAACAGCTCTAGAATGTCATAAACAATTTGAGTGAAGTGCATCAGTGCAGATACAGGGACAGATGTCATTGTCTATAACACACAAAATCCTGGACTGGACTACTGGTAGGTGTGGGCTGGAGTCAGTTTATAAATAGTGAAAATCCCACATCCTTTATAAAAATGACATGACCTTTTCATACTTTTGCAGAATGTCCAGATTTGTGGCTCATATTTTTGGTCTGTTCCCCATAATCACTGGGATTATCTGAGGACTGAAGTCACTATATAATGACATACATTTGAGTTTCAGAATTCAAATCCTTCAGAAAATGTATGGTAAAACAAATCCTGTGACTCTAGCAACTTTCTAAGTCTATAAGAGCAATATTTAAAATATGTCCCTATATTTGGGCCTTTGTCCCCCAATTTTGTAGGGCTTTGTCCATATTTCTTGTAATAAGAGGTTGAGAGATATGTTAATATATAGATATGTCTATAGATACATACATATATGTATACATATCTGTCTGTCACTATCTGTCTCCCATAGTTAGTATATCTATCTATCTATCTATCTATCTATCTATCTATCTATCTATCTATCTATCTATCTATCTATCTATCCATCTGTCTATCTATCTATACACACACACACACAAACACACACACACACACATACACAGACACATACATACATCTGTGTCTCTCCCCATATATCTACATAACACACACACACACACACACACACACACACACACACACACACACACACACACACACACACACATATACATATATATGTGTGTGTGTGTGTGTGTGTGTGTGTGTGTGTGTGTGTGTACGTGTGTGTTTAAACACATACATCTCTGCCTCTCTCCATATATCTATAGACTATATATATATATATATATATATATATATATATATATATATATATATATATATATATATATATATATATATATGTCATAGACACACACCCACACCTACATTGATATATACATCCATGTTATATACATAAATATGTATGTATATATGTTTATGGAAGTCTGTATTGTCCTACATACCCTAATAATGGTGAGTAAAGATCAACTATGACACATATATAGTGTTGCTCAAAGGATCCAAAGTAAGGGCTCAACAGTAGATAATGCACTTACTTGCAGACCCCTGTGCCTGCTGGATGTCACCACATCTACAGCAACAGGTGAGCAAGTGATGTAATGTATAATATTGTCTACACACAGGCTTGCCCATCCAAATGCAAACAGTCACATATGGCCAAAATGGCAACTGTAGCCACATGGCTAGGATAAATAAGTTATCTGACTGCTAGGCTACTAGATGCAGATAACAGTAAGAAGCAATATCACTCTGCAGGCCACAGATGCTGTTCAACACAGACCTAGTTTATGTAATCCACAAGTAGTTTGCCTGCAAACAGGTATAAAACAGATATCAGATGTGGCGCGTGTGATAAGTACTGTGATCTGTAGTGTGCAATACTAAATAGGTAGGGGTGTTAATCTCACACTGGGCCAGTGTGTGTGTGTGTGTGTGTGTGTGTGTGTGTGTGTTTGTGTGCATCTCCCTGCTAAACAACCAAGAATCCCTCTTTGACTACTAAACTGCAATGGTTCTGCACCTATTAGCCATGTAAGTTGATGCCTGCCTCCAAACTGCTATCTTCTACAAGGCCTACTAATGCCATATACCTTAAGACTACAAACATTGGACAGATACTGAAAACATGAAGTTCCCTTGTGAGAGACCATTGTGTTGTGGGCAGTTACCAGTAGTGCTTGGAAAGGTACATGACAAAATGGCTATTGCACTCAAATACTGACATTCTGAGGGAAGAGTACATGCAGGTTATGACTACTTCAATTTCAGGTGACAGTGCCCTCAGTTATGACATATGATTCCCTTCTTACCACTGGGGAGACATGGTGATCTAAGGTAAATTAGGTGTAATCCTGTGTGGCCAGGCCTGTGTGCCCAGGTCTATCACCCATGAGTAAGTACATCAGGTGTTGCTACTGATGTCCTACTTACCAGGAACTTAGGTGTTATAGAAACAAATGATACTACCTATATATTTTCATGGTGTTTAGACTATGAGTATGTTAACAAGCATTTGCTCATCAATGCTGTCTTGTAGGATTTTGACAAAACTCACAGATTCTATGACCACTCATAGTTTGCAGACTTCAGACAACCTTGTCAGCCACAGACATTCAGTCTGTGCTTGTACTGTAGCTAAATGGATTCCAAGCAGTAGAGGACCCAGGACTGAGCCCTGTTGAACACCGCTGGTTACAGATCTGCTATTGGAGGTGGATTCCCCAATTCTGAGTATGTGTTCCATTAATGAGCCACTTAGTGACCCCTATAATGATATTACGGTCGATGCCTACTTAGGTGATTTTGTCAATGATGGCTGAGTGGGGGATAGTGTCACATGGCTTGGCTAAGTCCAGGAGGTTGTATGCCCTAATGTCCCCTCATCTAGGTTCTTGGTGACTGCCTCAGACATATCCACCAGGTTTAACAACCAAGATCTTCTTTTCAGAAATACAAACTGTGTAGGGTCAACTATTTGTAGATTACATATATCTTTGCTGATCAGGTCAATGATGATTTTCCCTATGGTCTTACTGATATGGCTACTCAGGCAAATAGGTTTCTAGTTCCATTGGTCAATGGATGCACCACGTCTGTGCAAGGGGGATAACAGTTGCCGTTATCCAGTCAGCTGAGATGCAACCAGTGGTTACACTATGATTTCAAGGAGTTTCTAATGGTGTTAGGAATCCTTGTTGGATTCCATCTGGGATACAGCCTGGGATGTTAGCATGTCCAATAGATGCTGTGTTTCCTCCTTAGAGAGGGCATTTACAAACTGATATAGAAGGTATGGGACAGGTCGTAGGAATGCCATGTGGCACATATGGTGGGGACAGGGGAGTGAAGCTGACTCAGAACCTGTGGGACAACAGGTTAGCTATGACTACAGACTCATTATATGTGGTATCATTAACTACAAGTTCACTGACAATCTGGGCTTTTCCTCTGAGGTACACATGTAACTACACTGTGCGCTGTGGTCATCCTTTGTGGTGGAGGCTAAGTTTGTTGCATACTGTTTCTGCATGACATCACAACAGCATTATGTGCTTGTTTTAGCCTAGGAGGGTGTGCTTCACTCCAACTGTCACACAGCAAAGTCCACCTCTTATTGTCCAGCCTGCTAATGGCAGTTGTCCACCAGGCAGATTTGCTCTGCCATGAAAAGCTTTTTTTCCTCCTGTCAGGTACAGCTGAGTCTATGCAGCTGTACTGGTGCTTGCATAAAGCATTGGTGTAGAGCTCTGCATACTTGCCTGCCCCATCTGAAGAGGGAGGTGCAGTCAAGTTATGTAAACCATCCCATAGGAGGTTATAAATTGCTTTGTTGAAGTTTATTACTGTATTTCCTGCAAAGTGGGGTTGTAGGTGTGATACTTTTAATGAAACTGATCTGTGGTCAGATCTCACCATGGAGGACCTCACAGTGGAGGGCCTGCAATGGCCACCCATATTGGTAAACACATGATGCACTATGTTGGCTCCCCTTGTGGGGATGTCAAGCCACTGGTCCAGGGCATTGTAGTTAAGGAAGTGAACTGACCTTTGGGCAAGAGAGCTTCAGCATAACTACCCAACACAGTTGGTGGATACTTACTGTCACCCCAAACCATGGTGCACTGATCTATCTTGATAGACACAGGTATAGTCAAATAAGCACAAGGGGTGTCTGGATTCATGGACCTGCCCCTGTAGCTGACAATGGTTTGATTAGGTGCCCTTCTAGCAGTGAATAGCACCTGCAGTGCCTCCAGGAAATCAGTGTTTCACCAATCTAGATGTGAATCTATCTTTAATGAATATGTATACACCACCTGCATTACCTTGTACACTGTCAGTTTGAGGTCTGAACATGTGGAAGGATGTATAGTCTGGCATGCTGTGGTGCTACCCAGGTGTTTTTGACTGCATAAATATCTGCATATTTCAGGATGGAGACACCTTCCACAGAGTGGAGTTTAGTGTTGCCATTCCAAGCATGTAGCAGCATAACCGTGATGATATATGAAGATGACATTCTCACTGGAAAGTTTCCATTCAGGCAGTGCCTATAAGATGTGGGGGTGTCAGCAGCCTTGGTCAGTACTCAACATCCCAAGGGTGATAGAGGAAGATCATCTCTGGCAAAGCATTGAGGTCTGTTGAGCAAGTTATCCCAGGTAAACATGTAGTGGTTCCCCTTGCAATGACACTACATGCTAAGGCAATTCTTGGCATCCATAATTTTCCTTGTGTACTGAACCATCATCCTAGGTGAGGATCAAATGCAGCTGAAAGCTATGAGCATACATGCAAGAGACACAGATTGTCTAAGCTCAGTCATGTGTCTGCATACAGTCTGGTGACGCATGTCCCAAGTTGTACACAACAGCACGAACTATGATGTCATCATTACGATACCTGATATTCATCGATTTGCGTCAATGTGTGGTATGGAGTATCATGTGAACCCACAGTCAGATAACTTTGTCCTTTCTCATATGTAGCCTTGTGATAAGGACATCAATGTGTCTCACAATGTAATCACCCATGAATACTAGGTTTGATTTTGTGGTTTGCCTTAGGTGTTTGGTGAGACAGTGGTGCATGAGCTATTATGTGTACTGTGGTCTCCAGAGGTATGATTATGTGTACTGCGCTTGCACATTGTTTTCTGAGGTGTCTGTTGTTTGGGCAAATGTCTCGTAAGGAGCTCTACACATGCAGGTGTGAGTGATGTGGGTGTGGGTGGAGCAGATGGTAAGCTGTAAATGTTGGCAAAATGATCATTGCCATATGTACTAACTGGTGTGTGAGACACCATGGAATGAAGGTTTACATTAGTCACATCTCTCACACACTGTATTTGTGTGGCATAGGAGTAGAGGGGTGAGGGCACTTTACACATCTCATCAGTAGTCATTAATAATGCCATTAGCAATACAGTCATGCTTGTGTGCACATCACAGCAGGCCATTGTTAGGCAGTGTCATGACAGATGCTGAAATGTAACATGTCACCTTTATGTAGGTCCCCTAAGGTAATACAGCACCTGGCAGTGTGCCATAACATGGTTTTGTGATTACATTGCTTTCCCAGGTATGTGACCCTTGGATTAACCATAATCATGTTATTAGGTTTAGCTGCAATACCATACCTATAAATCTGACACTGTGCAAGTCCAGCAAAGTTAGGGTCATGCTGCTACATCCTTGGAGTTGATAGCCTGAAACACAGCGTTTGTAGGTACTCCTTGCAGTGAAGATGTGGATGTCTGTGCAGACAGAGGACTTGTTCAACTTTGCAGACATTACTTTGGCCTTGCAAGTCTACAATGCCTGTCAAGCAACCAGACAGCAAACTGGATGTTATGTGACATGATGTGGGAACACAGACATGAGTTTCAGGTACATAACTGTACAGTACAATATAACTAGGACATGTGGCAGATGGACACACTTTGGCCAAAGGTGGCCACTCCTCTGCAGTAGGTCTCAGACCCATGTCATCCAGATATTCACCATTAAGCTGTTAAAGGGCAGGATGCATGAATTGCTGTGAAATTGACATCTAACATGGATCACCACCACTGTGGTGCTTGTTTGAGCAAACTTGAACATCTATGTCACTAGACATTGCACATTATATTGTGACATTGCAGCTGTGCTCATAATCAGCATCTTGTCTGGTGTCAGTTGTTTGGGAAAGTGTCTTGTAAGGAGCTGTACACATGCAGGTGTGAGTGATGTGGGTGGAGCAGGGGGTGAGCTGTAAATGTTGGCAAAATGATCATTGCCATATGTACTGACTGGTGTGTGAGACACCATGGAATGAAGGTTTGTAATACAGTCACATCTCTCACACATTGTGTGTGTGTGGCATAGGAGTAGAAACACTTAACACATCTCATCAGTAGTCATTGATAATGCCATTAGCAATACAGTCATGCTTGTGTGTACATCACAGCAGGCCATTGTTAGGCAGTGTCATGACAGATGCTGAAATGTAACATGTTACCTTTATGTAGGTCCCCTAAGGTAACACAGCACCTGACAGTGTGCCACAACATGGCCATGTGATTACAGTGCTCTTCCAGGTATGTGACCCTTGGATTAACCATAATCATGTTATTAGGTTTGGTTGCAATACCATACCTATAAATCTGACATTGTGCAAGTCCAGCAAAGTTAGGTCATGCTGCTATATCCTTGGGGTTGACAGCCTGAAACACAGTGTTTGCAGGCACTCCTTGCCATGAAGATATGGATGTCTGTGCATATAAAGAGGACTTGTTCAACTTTGCAGACATTACTTTGGCCTTGCAAGTCTACAATGCCTGTCAAGCAACCAGGCAGCAAACTGGATGTTGTGTGACATGATGTGGGAACACAGACATGTGTTCCAGGTACATAACTGTACAGTACGATATACCTAGGACATGTGACAGGTGGACATACTTTGGCCAAAGGTGGCCACTCCTCTGCAATAGGTCTCAGACCCATGTCATGCAGATATTCGCCATTAAGCTGTTAAAGAGCAGGATGCATGAATTGCTGTGAAATTGTCACCTAACATGGATCATCACCGTTGTGCTTGTTTGAGCAACCTTGAACATCTATGTCACCGGACATTGGCACATTATATTTTGACACTGCAGTTGTGCTCTTACTCAGCATCTGGTCAGTACCCTAGTGAAATATTACAAACTCTGGAACAGATGGCATAATACATGCAAAAGTCAACTAATTGCTCAGGTTGCTAATCAAGGTGTCTACCTGGAAAAGGGTATGTGAAGCCTACAGAACCTTGCATAACATGGGACAACTATGTGGATGAACAAACAGGCTGTGTCCTGCTTCTCATCATGAGCTTCAGAGTAATGTTTTCCTTTTAATGAGAGAAAAAGTATCGGAGCATGGTACCCAGGAGAAAGTGGTTGTGGTGAAAACCAACATTAGTAGTAGCCAGGCACAAGGAATTCAGGGCACTCCCCTCCTTTCAGCATTCTTCACAAGGTAATTGTGTCATTTCAGTGCACACTGCTTGAGTAGTGTCCAGCTGCAGAATACCTGTGTAAAACCTTCCACCTTACCTTCACAGGGTGCATGTATTACCTTTCTCTCCATTGTTTGTCTGTGCTCTGTACAGCCGCAGACACCTTAGATGACTATTTTCTTGGAAAACATGATGGAAGTAACTGCAATACCTAGTTGCACAGAGAACAACTAGTATGCAGTGCCCAGATCTCTCAGTCATCTGATATTTAAAGCCATAAAATCAGTTATCATGGAAATGATTAATAACAATGCCGTACACCTACAGACACTGGACCAAACACAGTTTGCCTTGATCAAGGGCAGATTATGCCTACCATAAATGGTGGACCTCATTGAGTGTTAAATTGTGCAATGGATGTGGGGAATACGATACATTCCACCTACCATGGCCTGACAAGGCATTTGACAATATTAGGCCATCAGGCATTGCCATAAAACTGTATAGGCTATTTACAAAATAGTATCTCAGCTGGTAGATAGCCAAGTGTCTGACAGTCATTATCCAGGAAGATAGCATTGGGTAGTCCACTGCTACAATGAGGCCAATCACCAGTAGGCCTCCCTCAGAAATCATTCATGGAGTACCCCTTTGAGCCGTTCCCTCCTCTGCAGTCACGGCCACTGCCAGTGACCTATGACTGACTACATTTGCAGATGACCAACAGTTATCCAGGATGGGCTGAGACACACATTCCATTATTGTCAGAGCTACTGATAAATAGTAAATGCCAAAGAATGCACAATACTATTCATTACTTAGGGACTTATGGACACAGAGAGTGATCTAGCCTTTGAATTTCACTGTTCGGTAAGATGTGGGGATTCATTCAATTTTGTACAACCTATAGGAAAAGGTATGACATGTAAATCCCAGACTCTCATTGTTATACTGTATTTGGCACTCATCACACCTATCATTGGGGGCAATGGCACCTTTAGTATGTCACTACACAGGCATATCTGACAACTGTAATAAACCAATGCATAGTGTAGATAACATATCTTATGCAGACCGTGTCAAGGCTGTAACTGTATGCTCTCTCTTCTCCTACATGCTTTGGAGGGGAGTTGTATGGATGCCATACAGGGAGGTGTCAGATCACACTGTGTACCTCCTACTTATCCAAGAAAGGACTAACACATGTATTACCTGTTCTACACACCTACACCTTTTCTGTGGTATAAATATTAAACGTTGGAGAGACAGATATGTAACCCACTCATTAACACTATATGCAACAGGCTTCCCATCCATGTGAAGCACACTTCCACTGTAATGCACATCATGTACAAGTTGCACAATGGGATGTGGAACAAGACAATCATAAGGACAAATGTTCGTAACAGACGCAGGAAAATTGTAGATGGTGCATCTCCATCACCACAGCTTCTAGATGTGTCAGCTTCTGAAACCATGCTGACAATTATCAAGGGTATTAGACCTTTTCAGACATTAGGTAGGCTGAAGGAAGCCATTGTCCTTGTTAGCCTTTTATACACATATGAACCTATGGAGCCATGCACCCATAGTGCTGTACCTTTCTGAAGACATTTTTCTTCTGTGCTGGCATTCAATACTGTGCTGTGATGTTTATGGGTTTATTGTATCTGTGTATACATAGGTGTCTCACACAGAATCCTGAAACTGAAACATAAACAGGTCTCTGAGATACCTTTCATTGTGTAAACCACTAAAGTATCATACAGCATAAGGTACACAAAATAATGTGCTTTACTCATTACAAATGTCAGTATACAGTATCTGTCAATGACCAGTACAAGTGGCATGACAAAGGCAACAATGGATTACACAAATATATAGTTTTATATAGTCACTCTGTGTATGAGAAACAGATCTTAATTTCCTTGCACTCATGATGAGGATGACAGGGATATGGCATAGGTATCATCACATGCACAGGGTGTTGTTTTTGGGTGCAGGAGGGCTAGGGTGACCCAATAGATTGAAAGTATGTGTATGAGTCAGGAAGGGACACAGGCAAGATGAACCATGGAAATGTGTGTGTAGATGACCTGATTGTGAAAGTGGTGTGTGATTGTGTGTGTGTGTGTGTGTGTGTGTGTGTGTGTGTGTGTGTGTGTGTGTGTGTGTGTGTGTGAACAGAGTCAAGCTCAGTGCTAGCCCCACATGTGTGTATGTTGGAGAGCTTTGAACCATGCATGGTAGAGTGGACAGTTCACTGTCTCTGCTCCCAAGCATGACAACTGGCTTTGCCAGGAGTTGCACTGGCACCTCCATGCCCAAGGTCAGAAACAGTACTAGTACCTGATGGTGACTGCTGTCTGCTTGGAATTTGTCCTCCACAGGAATGCCCAGGACCATGAGCCCATGGCCTGCCGCACCTTGGTGTGGACTGCACACTCATCTCTGGAACACTGGATGCACTGCCACTAGGGGATCATGAATGTGCCCAGCCACGTGAACTCTCAGCAGATGTAGTTGCTGACCTATGTCCACATGTCTGTTGCTGATCTCCATTCAGATATTCCATCACAGACAATGTGTGTTCCATTGCCTACTCAGTGGTGATCATTACTTGACATATAAAGCTATGTCAAACTCAGAGCTGTTGGACACGCTACACCTAAAGAAATCCCAATCCCTCTGAGCTCCATGCTCTAGGGACCTAAACCTTGTCACCACAATAAACAGGACATGCTAGAGGGATAGATTCCTGTCACAGAGACTTCCCATACTCTGGAACAAGCTACCCATCTATGTCAAGCAAAGTTCCTCATTAGCATTCGTCAAGAAAAATCTTGATGAGTGGATGGGAAATAGGAAATACACCCTGGGGATCACTTCTATGGCTCTGCATGACAGAGGCACAGGAAAATAACTTTCTTGGGTGGCATAAGCCAGGGAATCTTGTTGGCTAGGCTTACTTAGGCTCTTGGGCTGATAGCCTAGTACCTATCTATGAACCTATGAACCAAGATAGATAGTGTGCAGTCTGTCTCTGACCAATGTCTTTACACTGCACCAATGCACGGTATCAGCAATGAGGTGGAGGAAGTCTCAGATGTCTGTGCTGCATCCATAGCCCTGAGAATTCGTCTGGAGTTCCTTTTAGAACATGTCTGTGCCTCCATGCTGGCCCAAAACATACGCCGAGTGACCCGTGATGAGACACCTGCAACAGGTGGTGGAAGGCAGCAGGCCTCCTATGAGCACCCCAATCAATCCGCCTGTGTAGAACCTCATCATTACTCTGGCTATGGCTAGTATTGACACTCACTGTAGCCATAATTGCCACACTTTCCTTTTCAATGTCCCCACCCTCTGACTGTTCAATATGTGTGAACTCTGGGGACTGAGTATGTGTAGGTATAGTGACTGTGTATGGTGATAATGAGGGCAGAAGAGGGATGTAAATGTCTGGGACAGATTCAGCCCCTGCAACCCCCACCTTTGCCTCACTTTGGCCACAATCATCACCAAGAGACACTGACATTAGGTTGGGAAGGGAACAGAGACCAACCCCCCCCGGTCACCTGTGATAAAAAAAGGGAGAAGCAGTACATTAATACCTGCACTATTATGGTCTACAGTAATGTTGCAATATATGTTAAGCTGTATACACTGTTGTTGCTATTACAGACCTGTTTTACCACCAACTTCATACAGTAAACACGATGATATTATTTTCCAACAAACATCTGTAGTTACTTGTAAATAAAAGCTCTTTAACAACAATCTCAGCAGCAAGAATGAAGTACATTGTTGCCATTTGTCAAAACTCTGTACAGATGACACATATGGCAATTTGCAATGTCCTGACAATACTGTCACATCTTCACACCAAGAATCCATAGGTAGGACTCTAAAGTGTGTGCAGTCAGAAAATATCTGTGCAGTTGGCAGTCATGCAGACAGTACATCAATCCAGACAGCATGCCTGGGATGACACTTTATGGAATACATTGCATTAATCTACACCTCTAACAAAACAGTGTTGTGCTTACCAGGAGCAGGAGCATGGCCTTGTCCGATTCCTGATGGTCGTGTGAAAATTTGAGGGAGAGGTAATGTAAACACTACTGCATGTTGCACTATAACAGGGTAATAAGTCCATATATCTCACATGTACAGTAACTACTATGTCAATTGTTATATTGGTCAAAATCTGAGCATGAGAATTGGGTTGTGTTTAAAGGCAAAGAGGGTCTTTTGAAAGTTCTGGGAAACGAACCACATTTTATTTTTAAAACAGATTTTAATATGAAATTTCTGCTGGAACATCCAGTTATTTTTAAAACTATGAATAAAGGAACGGGGAAATGTGGTAGTTGTGAATATTGTAAATTTATTTTAACAGCTCCAATAGTGGAGTTAGGTAATACAGGATATATACTTTATTTAAAACCAGGTACCTGGAATACCAGGGGAGTGATTTATTTAGCCTCGTGTCAGGTTTGTAAATTTTTTTATATAGGGAAGACAGAGAGGGTTTTCCGTAGATGCATCTACATACATTTGTTTGCGATAAGAAAAGGGGATGACAATAATGCCCTGAGTCGACACCTAAAAGCTAGTCCCCATTGTTCTCGTTTTCTCTTTGGAATTTGTGAGAATGTAAATAAAGACCAGAGGGGGGCACCTGGAAAAATAAACTAGAGATGAAGGAAATAACATGGCAAATTAGAATTATGCCACAATGGAAATGGTTGAATGAAATGTTTAGTATTGTGCCATTTTTAAAGAAAAGAGCTGAAAAATTATGAATTTTATAGTTAAAATTAGTTTTTATGGTGTATTCATGTATTTGAATTTATGTACCCTTGACACAATGTACTAATTATACTTAATTGATTATACATTGATGTGTGGGAGAGGGTATTTAAACAGAGGAATTCAGCATTTTAAACTGTTCTGAGCAAGTCATGCCTGACATGATGAAAGCGCTTAACATTTTGTTGTGGTGAATACCGAATAAACCAGTGTTTTTACATATTCCAGGATTGTGGACTGTGTTATATTGCCCTAATTCAACAAGTGTCCTGGTTTTTATGAGTATTACATGTATTATTACATGCATGGCTTTACAGTGCTGTATTTCTCTAACAGAGTCCCAGTTAAAATCCTAGTTTTACATTAATGTTTTAGCAAGTGCATTTTTATATGTTGTACATATAATTGCAGGTTAGCTACTAAGAGATATCTCACTTACATTCATTATTTAGTGTATGGCTTTATAGTGATGTATTTCCCTAGTAGAGTACGAATTACAGTATTATTTTTCTATATTCCTTTTAGCTGGTTTGTGTGGTGGTGCTATGCACAGCATTGCTTAAACACGCTTAATGATAAGAACTTGAGCATTACTATGTTTTCATTAAAACACCTGTGTTAATTAGCAGCTGCTTGGATTGGCAGGTTAAGCCACTTTTCTGCAGATGTGATGGTCCTGGGTTCAAAATACAGTGTAGGTGTAGTTTTTGAATGGGATTAATATTTTCACTGCCTATATTAATATAGTGCTATTTAGCATAGGCAAGTGATGCGGTGTGTCATGCTGCTTCGCTCAAAGAAAATTTAAAGAAAAGAAAAATGGGAAGATAGTAGTGTGGTTGAATGAGGTGCAAGCAGGGGGTGGAAACATAGTGAAAGGCAGAAAGGTATGTACAGGACAGGTGTAGGAAAGAACCATAGCTATCCATTTCTTCAACAGCAACAACTGTGCACTTTCACAGATATGTTTGCTGAATTTAGAATGTCATCCCCAGATAGGGGTGAAAACAACATAAGTGCATCATCAAGTCAATTGGAAGAAATTGTGTATGTCCAGTGGACATGTGAGAAATGGAGACCTATATATGGGACAATATTTTTTTGGGGAGTAGGTTCCCTTTTTTTAAGGTGAGAGTGGAATGTTGGGGAGAGGACATGGGTATGTGTTGGGGAGCTAAGTTGGGAAGGAGATGAAGCTTTTTCAAACAGACAAGACAGCAGACAGGGTTGATGTATGACACACGAGGGGATGAACACCTTAGATGGGGAGTGTGTTATAGAATCGCAGTCCCATGAACATCCACATGGTAGCAATGTGACTCAAGTACTCACCCATGGGACTGTCAGCACTGCTACTTTACTGCCCCTGTGGTGGTACTGGTGGATGCTGGCATCTAGGGCAAGGCTTCCCCACCAGGACGGACAGCATGCTCTCCATCTGGTGCAAGCATGCACCGACAGTTTGGTGCAGCAGCCCACTCACTATACATGGCAGTTCTTGATGGATGGCAAAGTCACCCCCTTCACCTCCACTCCCGGGGGGGGGGCCCAGCCCCAGCCTGTGGGAACAGAACTTCCAAACACCACAGGCAATGCAGGGGCAGCAGATGGGGCACCACCAGGCTGCAGCCCAGACATGCTGGGCCCCGGTGTCATGGCCGGGGAAACCCAGGTAGGTGGATCGCCTGGAACCAGCCTACTTTGTTGTGCTGCAGTAAATGAAATATAAGCATAAGGTAAGATAAGTAATAATGAAACAAATGTAAGTATTAACATAATGGGAGATAATATTGATTAATTAAAGTACATATTAAGGTATATTATGAGGAACACAAGCATAAATAACATAAAGGTAAATATGTTATTTCAAACCAGTATGAAATAATACACAACTCCAACATAAGAGTTAGTTAAAATAATATATTAATATAAAATCATAATAATAAATAACATTAATAAATTAAAGAAGATAAATGGTGGTGAGAGAGAGAACATACCATTAGTTACCTTCCAGGTAATAGTACTACACAGTCTACTAATACAGACTTCTACAGGTGTGTACTGTCAGTTCTGAGTACAGTAACTACAATTCTTGTATAGATGATGTTGCACGTACATAGCTCTCAACCTATTAGTATGGGACAGTATGGGTCAAGCACTAACAAATGCAGGTACACAACCACAGGGAACTGTTTTACATAGTGTACATATGTATTACTACCAAAGTGTTCTTTAAAGGGAATTGCCAATAAATTGTATTACAAGTAATACCATGTATCTGCTAAACAAGGGCCAGTCATATGGGGCACTCGTCATTACATTCTGCAAAAGCCTGACAGTTGAGAGGTATGCTCATGTACACTAAGTACACTGGTTACGTGTGAGCTGGCTGCCATGGGATTAGAACACACAAGCAGGGACTGCAGGAATTATGTGTGCTTTATTTCAATATATTGAAGTCTGAAAATGCTAGCTTCTTTAAGACATTTCTTGCAACATTTTCTGTAAAATCCTACATTTATACACATGCATAGCTGTCTGTGGTATCACACTGGAAACCAAATGTAGTGGACTCATGCATAATGCGTTGCCTATAGTAGTTATCAAAGCACCATCTCCTTTTACACTCCAATGATTAATGTCACAGGAAATCTGCCGGTTACACACATGTATGGCTTTTGAGGTCATCTGTTGACCTATACCCTGTTCATTCACTGCGTGCTATCTACATCATATATCAGGAAAATTATCAGAACTCAAACTTGAGCCATAATGTGGATTTTGCACTACATTTCTGTCTGACATTTGTTGGTGCACTACTTATTAATAATATATAACGGTTGATTGGTGTCTGAATGGAACACACATGCAGTGAATACTGGAATAATGATAACTTATTTGAAAGAGTAGTTATCAAAGCACAACCCTGTTTTAAATTTTGTTGATAAAAGGTTTCTTTTAATCTGGCATTCAGACACGATTATTACTACAGTAACCTTGCCCATATATCATGTCCATTGCCTGGGTGGAATATACAAGTCTTTCAGACGACAAGAGCAGAAAAGAGGCTTGAATCTTACTCTGGGTAATGAACTACATTTGCTTCAGACAGTTTTTGCTGCATTCTTTATTGATGTATATTTAACAGTGACTGGTATCGGATTAGAAGACACATGCAGTGAATATGAAATACTAAACACCTACTTGATAAGATTACTATTAAAACACACTCTTGCTGTAAACTGTATTGAAAATGTATCCTAAAACCTGCCATTTAGACATATGGATAGCATTCCAGGACTGCAGAAACCTTACCCATATACCATGTTCATTGCCTGGGTGGAATACACAGCAGTCTTTCAGACAACATGAGCAGAACAGAGGCCTGAATCTTACTCTGGATAATGAACTACATTTGTTTCAGACAGTTTCTGATGCAGTCTTTCTTGCTGTACATTTAACAGTTGACTGGTATCAGATTAGAAAACACATGCAGTAAATACACGAAGAGTGAACAGTTTTTATTTGAAAACATTACATAAGACAGCACCATCACCTTTTATAATTTATTGATTATTGTTGCTGAAAGTCTGGCAAGCAGACCATGGATAGCTGTGTAGGACATCTAATAAATAACCCATATACCCTGTCCATTAATTGAGTGCAACCTACAGCATTTTTCAGACAATGGTCAGACCAAAACAGTGACTCTTAATATTGGTAGACCCCAACATTAACTGATGTTTGGCAGATATAATACATAGTACTGCATGTTTACCTGATGTAACCTGCTTTAGCATTACAGTTAGTCAGTGACACATTACTAAACATATTACATGTCCCAGGTATGTCTGTCAAGACTGCAAACTCTGTAACTAATTTATTATCAGATTACGTTACGCATTAAGTTATTACTTTGAAGTTTCCCTACTTGCTACACTCTCACCTCATCCTGGCCAGGCACCCTGCATGTGACTGCACATTGCAAGTATCACTTCTACAGCTGTTGAAAGTGAAGAAATCCATTATACATACCAGTTTTGCACAGATTCAACTTGTGCATTTCCAAAAAGCTGTCTAACATACTTACATATCTGTGGGGTCTGCTCAGCTTGAGCTTCTTAGATACAGGTATCAAAGGATCCCCTCTTCCTATGCTTCAGGTTGTCATAGTATGGATGACACTGCTCACCAGTGTGGGGGATACCAGTAGTACTGGTAAGTTCCCTAGCCAACCAATCCCAGGCCTCAGACTTGCACTCTGAGCCCTGGTAATCACCCTGCAGCAGCCGGGGTTCATAATTTTTCATCTGGAGTCCAACAAGTACTTTGGACTTCTGCACACCCCACCTCCACGCCTGAAAATGTGCTTCCTCATCAACACCACTAGGCACATCAGCAGCCAACTGAGAGCTCCAATGAATGGTGTGAAATTCCTGCTTATTGACCTTGATATGGGATGCATTCTCACCCTTACACGTCATACTGCAACTTTCAAAAAGTGGCACATCATTAGCATTGCTCAATTTTAAACAAACCATATAGGCAAAGCTGAGCATTGCACCAACAAAGTGGTCTGTTGACCATGTTTCAGAGTAGCTGAGCACCAGACAAACTCACACAAATTTAAGCAAGACTGAATATTGCTCAAACATAGTAGACCGTTACCCATGTTTAAGTGAGGCTTAGAACTGTGCAACTTTGCGAAATATAACAATGTTTTTTTTATTTTAAATGACACTGATCTTTCAGTCAGGTGACTAATTTACAAAACAATAAATGTAAAGCATATGAGTACTCAAGATTTGAACCTGAGACCTGCTACATTATATCTCATGACTCAACCTGTCTAGCCATTTGGATAGTACAGGGAAGCAGTATATCTTTCCATATACTACTATGATACTTGTTACAGTTGCGCAGCAAAGCTGTGTGGTGTTGTACATTGCTAAGTACTGCAGAACTACAATTAAATACATCTGGCTTCTATTTTTAGATATATAGCAGATGTCAGGTACATATGTATAAGTGCAGCTCAGCATCGCTAAGCATTGTGCTACACCATGCAAATGTACATCAAATTAACACAAAAATTGCTGTCCTGTGCTTACTACCTGTCCAGAACATTTCTAGACAGTCTACAAGTACAGGACAGCCACTAAACTGCTACTTACATGGATTCAATATCTGTGTACCTCAGATCTCCCTCAGCAGAGAACCTTAATGAATATGTATGGCACACTGCCATGGAGGAACTGTAGCCATGTACACGGTTAAATTCCATGTAGAATCTACACAGAGCCTACACAGATTTTATTGACTCCTGGGGTAGGTTTCAGACATTTACACTTCAACCTGCATTCAGCCAGCAATGTGATGCCTCATTGACTGATAGTCAGAATTACCAAGATAATTACTAAGCCACCTTGCTTTCATATAAGCATGCAGAAGGATATCCTCCACTTTAAACATGGCTTAACATAATTCTGTATGAGCCTTATTGCTATTTTTCAAACAAAATTGATGTGTAACCTTAGTCATATTGTTCTTGGGTACATCTATTTTTCTTTTCTTGTAACTGTATTATTATTATATGTTAAAACACAACAGATCCTTCCACACACAAACAATTTTAGTCGGACTATTTTATATTTTAGCAGTATTTCTGTTCTCTCTTCTGTGCATACACTGACTGTGTCTTCTACACTAAATGAGTTCAACCTCACTCATACAAGCCAGATTCAGGCTCCTAGCTTAATAATGTAGTCTCGTTCAGCTTTTCCCACTTAGGGGTCACCACAATGGAACTCCAGTCCACTAATAATTGGCAGTGGATTTTTATCGTGCCGAGTTGCCAGCCCAATGCCCAACCTTCAAAGAATGTGCACCCATTCATGCACGCACCTACCTGCATGTCATCTAGATGTCACTCGACCACGGGGAGGACATGCAGCCTCCAGACAGAAGGCTCTCCAGCTAAGAATTGAATGGGGGATCCTCTTGCTGTGAGCCGACAATGCTAACCGCTGCACCACCGTGGCAGTTTAGTAATGTAATATTGTACTTAAATAGTCCACCCTAGTCAAAACATTCTGCCCTTATCCCATCTCAACATATCTATACCTCTTCTATTTAACATTAAAATTATCCTCCTCTCTCTCTCTAGAGCTGCGCAAACACCTCCCCCATCTATCAACTCATTCAATTAGAAAAAGCTGATTCCTTTCCTTCTTCATCATTCTGTTCATTCTATATCCAACATTGTAGCTAGTACTCTACCAAACTCCCAGAAGTACAGATGTGTAAGTTGAACTTGCCATAACAGTAGATGTTCAAATGATTGCTGCTGCAGCAGCCTTAGCTGTATGAGTAGATTACCATAACTAACTATATTTGAAAGGTGGAAGGAGAAGGGTCCAGGAACTCCTGGAAATGGTCCTAGCAAAGCATGAACTGAGCCTAGAGAAGGAATCAAGCTTATTCTGCTTTTTAAAAATATGCACAGAGAACCAAGTAGCAGCTTCAAGAATATTTCAATAATCCAACCCTTTCCAAAAAGCCATAAAAAAGCCAAGTTCCTTATAGAGTGGGCCTTGACCCTGCCTGGAATAGATTTTTCATTGTGAGTATAACAAAATGTAATAGCCTTAGACAACCATTTGGAAATAGTCTATTTTGACACTGGTTGTCAACATACTTTCACAAGAAATGAGCAATTGATTTGATGATCTGAAAGATTTAGTTCTGTCAAGATAGTATTTGAGTTGCCTGTGGTCATCCATGGTACAGAATATCTTTTCTCCCTCACTTTTAGGTTCAGGAAAGAAAATGAGGAGATGGATAGTTTGACTTAAAGTAAACCCGATTACCATTTTAGGCATAAAAGAAGGATTAGTTGTCAAAGAAACACTATCCTTGTGGAAAATGAGGTAGGGTTGACTCACCATAAGAATTTGCAACTCAAATACCTTTCTTGCAGAGGTCAGAGCAATCAACAAAACTGTTTTCCATGTTAAGAACCTCATGTCACCAGATTAGTTGGTTCAAACAGAGCAAGTGTTAGTTTCTCTACCACAAAATTAAGATCCTGAGGAGGGGGGACCTGTTTACTTGGAGGCCTTTTTTAGGCCAAACCCCTTTCAGGAACATTTTGACATGAAACCGCATTGAAAGAGGAGGATCCATTGGTAGACATGCTGAAATGGCCAATAAATGAACCTTGACAAAGGAATACTAAAGGCTATAGGATAGCAACTCACACAAATATTGTAAAAACAGAGAACAACTAGCCCTGAAAGGGTACTGGTTATGTTGTAGGCACCAACTAGAAAACCCTTTCCTTTTGTTAATATATGATTTTCCTAGTAGTAGGCTTTCTTTCTTCCATTAGTATCTGCTGCACATTCTCAAAAACTGGTGCCTAAAAGGAATTAAGGCCCTATAATCCAGGCAGTTAACTGAAGATGATTGATGCCGGGGTGTATCAAACACACCTGGTCTTGTGTGAGTAAATCCATTCTATGAGGAAGCTTGTGGTTATTGCCCCTGGGCATTGCCAAAAGAAGGCAGAAACATGATTGCCTGGGCCAGAAAGGAGTCACCACAATGATCTAGGGGGACTCTTTCTAAATCTTCAGTAGTACCAAGGGTATTAGCAGAAAGAACGGAAATGCATACATGAACATTCCTCTCCAAAGAAAGAAAAGGTATCTGTCCTCCAAGCCTTCTTGCATGGAGTCCTGTAACAGAATTTTGCCAATTGATAATTCAGAGAGGAAGCAGATAGGTCTACTTGAGGTACTCTCCACAGATAGACCAAATCTTGGAAAATCCCTGGATCTAGCTACTATTCATTAGTGTCTGCTCTTGTCCTGCTCAGTTTGTCTGCCACACAACTTTAGTCTGACAGAATCTAGGATGCCTGTAAAGTGAGATTGTGCTGTGAAGCTATATCCCAAGCTAACACGGCTAGTCTGCAAAGGAGGTATGGCCTGGTTTCCCCTTGCTTGTTGATGTACCACATCACCATGGTATTATCTGTAACCACTTGAAGAGGTCCCAGTGACCAAAGATGGTTCACAGAATTGAGTGTCTTGAATAGGGCAAGCATCTCCTTGATATTTATGTGCATGCATTTTTCATTGGTGTCTCACACCTCCTTGCACTTTTATCTCTCCTGAAACTGCTCCGCAAGTAAATTCTGAAGCATCTGTGGTGACTGCTTTGGAGCAGAGAGGAAGAAGGGGAATCCTTGATTTAATGGTATCTGTTGTCTCCACCAAGTGGTTTCACTACTGGCAAGCCCCAGTACTGGGATCTGAAAAGAAAAAGAAGTTGATGCTGGGAGAAAAAAAAGATTTCAGATACCACTGTACCTTTCTCATGTGGAGTCTTGCCAGGGAAATCATGAGAATCATAGATGAGACCCAAAATCCTGACAGGAAAAAACTTAGAAATAAATCTAAATAAAGATCTATTTTTATGTGGAGGAAAACATCTTTGAACTGAGGAGTCTAGATGATGTATCAGGAATACAATCATGTGTGAGATAGTCAAGAAAGACTTTTGTATGTTCTCTTGATATCCCAACTTCTGCAAAAGATCTCTCACCTAAAAGTGAGAGAGAGAGAGAGAGAGAGAGAGAGATTTCTGACATTTTGAAAAAAAAAAAACACTCTGCAAAGATAAGCAAGTCATCTAAATATAGAAAAATGTGGATAGCTTGTAGCCTGCAATGAGCTATAGCTAAAGCTAGACACTTTGTGAACACTCTTGGTGCAGAGGATAGTCCAAAGGGTAAGGCAGAGAAGTAATAATGTGATCCAGACATCAAAACCTTAAGAACGATAAGAAGTCTGAATGAATAGGAAAGTGAGGATAAGCATTTTTCAGTCTAGTGCTTCAAGAAAATTTGAAAAAGGAAGAAGAGGCAACAGGTTGTGAACATCATTTTGAATTTGGGCACTATCATAAACAGGGTAGTGAAGAAAGAAAGATCTAGAACTGGTTTCCAAGCTTTTTCTTTCTATGGGACTAGGAACATCCTTGAGTAAACCAATTTTCCACCTGGGAAGGAGAAACTGGTTCTACCACTCCTTGGGACAGTATATGATAAAGAGCAGGTGGAAACAAAACAGTCTGATCTGCAGGATCAGGAATGACCCCCTGCAAAGGAGGAATTTCCTCTCACTGCCATCTGTAACCCTGATGAATGATTTTCCGAACCCAGTTGTATGAAAAAAATCTGTTGCCAAAGAGAAAAATGGAGAAATAGATTTTGTGTAAGAGAATGAGTGCGACAGTGGGAGGTGGTCACAAGGTCTCTTGAATAGTCATTCAGGCTTGTTGGACTGTCCTTGGTTTTGAGAAGCTTGAGACTTCTTTTTGGAACCCCATTGCCACTTCTTCTTAAACATCTGTTTACCTGAATTTTGCTGAGACTGCTAATGTGTTTTTTGATGAAATTGAAAGAGAAGAAAGAAAATCCCTTGGACTATTTGGAAAAGTGGGCTGAAAAATCATCAGCTGTCCCTTTCATTATGCCTTTTGATCAACTCTGCAGCAATGGGGTCAAACACTAAATCTCTATCCAAGGTAGAATTTAAAATCTCATTTTTAACATCATCTGGAAGGTTCAAAGAATGCAGCCATGCAAACCTCCTTAAAACTGTACCAGTGGCCATTGCCATGGAAGAAGTATATTGTATAAAAAATTAAAGACTGAGGAACTTTATACATCCTATCTGCCTTTCTAGGGACAGATGGCTGACTATCAGGAAAATGCAGGCAGTAAGGCATATATCCTTAAAGCAGAAAGGACAGGAGGAATGGTTGTAGGCTCTGAAAAATCCTTCTCTAACAACTCAAAGTATTAGTTCCAGTAAACTACTCATATCCAAGGAATTTGAGGTGGGGTAGATACATACTTGGTTTTAGTTTTTTTTTTTTGACAGGATAAATGAGGCCAACCATTTTACTAATGGCATCTGCTGGTTCTCCAGGGATGGGAACATCTTTCAGACACAACAGGGAAACCTTCCATGTTCCCTCTCCCAGGACAGACAAAATTGGTTCTCCTTTGCCTAATGAGGAGACCCCAACAGCTGCAGTGGATGTGGCTAACCTCTGTTCATTTCCTTTTTGTGGCTGGAAGAAGAAATGACCAGGGGAGGGACAGGCCAAAAGTGATGTATAAATCCTGGGAAAAACAAAGAACAATGCCAGTAAAACTACCAGTCCACAAAAGTTACTTTTTTAACACAATAAACTCAGTAAAAAGCAGTTTCAAATGGGTTTATATTAGATCTTCGAATGCTTAGGTTGTCGAATGCTGAAATGCCGAGACCTAAATGTCAAAGTCTAATAAACGCGTCAGGCCAATTACGTGAATTTTTTTCCCTGGGAAAAAATTTGCTTGCTCTTCATCGGGGATTTGCCCTTTTCCCCAATATAGAGCAATCTCGGAGTTGGTATATTTAGTTAGGGGGGTGTGGGAGGCACAGACCTCCACGTTGGGGGGTGTGGCGGCAAAGCCGCCCCACTTAATTAGGGTTTTAGAGGGTTTTTTTTTTTTTTTTTTTTTGGCAATGCAATTTTTTTTCCCTGGGAAAAAATTCACTTAATTGCCCTGTCGTGTTTATTGGATTTCGACATTTAGGTGTCGACGTTTTGGCATTCAACAACCTAAGCATTTGAAGATCTAATATAGAACCTTTCCAACAACGTGGCCACCCCACAACCTTAAAATAAGCACAATTTCAACACAGAAAATAGTTTATCAATTAGATAACACTACTGTTAAATTCAGAAAAACAAGGAGTGTTCCATTTAAAAGTACTTTATAGACTTGACACACTCTTTTAAAACACAATACTCCTGGCTTTAAAGTACCTTTCCTGAGGAGGAAAGCAATAAATCATCAGTAAAAATAAGAAAATGAAAGTTTTCCCTCAAAGGGAACTTATCTTCCCAGCTAAGGAAAGAACAAGCCAACCATCGATCCTCAAAAGCCTCTGATTAATGTACTCTTTGGCGGCAGTAAAGCTCTGCAGGGCTTCGCCCCAGAGTTATCTTTTAGTCACCTTAGCGCAAGCTGTTTGACAGATTTGGTACATAGAATGTGCCCCAAATCTTTAGAAGCTGGCCAGATGTTATATCCTTGGCAGGATATAACCCATATAGTTAAGGCTACTGCAGCAATGATGAATATGAATAACATATATTTATATAGGCATCTTTCTTTTACATTGTAATAGTCCAACTTTTTGTAGTGCTTTCTTATTACTCTGCAGATACTCTTGTAAGTAGAAGATGTTTTGGTTCCGTAGAATAATACAATGATGGTCTTGCAATAACATTCTAAATGTCCTTTATTTGAAGATTTTTCCATGGCTTATCATTAATAAATCAAACTCTGACAGGAATGGCACTAAAAAGATACAAATAATTCTAATAACGTGATATATTCAAATCACATTTTATCAAAATATAGTCAAATACTTCAATGCTTCAACATCATCGCCTTGAACATAGGCAAATATTTTAATTCTTGCTTTAAATGTCACTATAAAGATATAAATAATTCTAATAAGGTGATGTACTCACATCAAGACATAGTCAAATTCTTCAATGCTTCAACAATGTTGTCCAGAACATAAGCAATTATTTTTAATAAAGTGACTTACTGAAATACATTTTTTTGTTATAAAAAGACTATGATGCTTCCCCAGCCATGTTAACTCACCCAGAAAGTAGCTAATGTTAAGATTTTGGATAAAATTTAATCCATTAATAAAATACGTTTATAATTACAAACCATTCTTTCTTTTTAGAAATATATTGTACTACATAATGTATAATATCACTGAGTATGAAGAGGAGATAGTCTGACTAGTGTCCAAATACATCCATTTTGAAGTATATAATTTGGTACCTTCAAGGGCATTGTGATTATCAACTGTGCCTGCATATACTAGATTAGTTAGTCCAAATTCCACCTTGATTAGTTCACTGCAGAATACCTGCTGAGAGACCACAGAATCGACTGCCTTTCCAAGGAAGCTAGTAGCCTTTGAATTTTGAAAGGAAAGATTTTTTTCATGGAGTTACTATTTAAGAAATTGAGTAATTTTAAAAGGGTCTTCACATAACTCCCAAACCTTTCTTTTCAAAATGAACTGTGCCAGCTGCCTCTGCTACATAGAAATTTTGCAGCTCGCTACAATTTAGACAACCTTGGTTCAACCAGTGACTTAGGTCCTGTAGGAGTCAACTGAGAATGAAAGAAAGTAAGTATCCCCATTTTGGGGAAAATATTGACACAATCTTACTACAAGAGCTCCTCATCAAAAAAAAAAAAAAAGAATAATAGCAGCGCAGCTAGGAGAGGGGAGGTAGACTAAAAAGGAGTACACTTGCACTCTGGCTGAAATCAAGAGACTCAAAACAAATTTCAAATTATTTTTTGTGTTTTTTTTGAGCTGGTGATTGCAGAGACTTGACTTCGAGCTACTGATTACAGAAACTTCACAGTGATAATACTAGATAAGTATTTTGCATTTTTAAATTGTACTTTGTCAAATCAAAGTATTACTCTAATTTCTGTGCATTCTTTGTTAGATTTTTCCCCTCTATATCATTTTAGATTTCTGTATTTTCACCACTACATTTAAAACTGTATTTTTTGTACTCCTCCTTCTTGCTGCATCTGCTGTTTGAAATACTGTTGAATTTGATAATTTCCTGTATTTTAGGCAGTTTTGTTGTTAAAGTTGGTTATTTCTTCCACTTCAGGTCTATTTTGTGATATAAGAACTGAGGAAGGGGCTCTTGTTGCTCTCTCTGGGGGTAGTGGAGAGTGGTCTGTTCAAATCATGTGTTGTCAATCAATTAAGAAACCTTAGGTAGTGCTAGTTGTGACTGGCTAGTGACTGTTTTACATTTTACTGGCTAGTGTGAGCCTCATCATATCTGCTCAAAGCTTGGCTCAAGCAATAGTTTTTTGTAGTGCCCTATATAAATGTGGGCAACTTGAGTTGATATTTTCCATAAAAAACACCCTTTAGACTTCTCTTTTACTTAGTGTGCAAAGAGAAACTTTTTTTGTGCAGGAACAATCACTGCCACACATGTTTTGGAATAGATACTCCCATTACTACTTTATAGTCCTGTAATAACCTACTGAGTACTTAAAGAGGTCCTTTTGCCATGGACATCAACTTTCCTGCTATCTCCACAATCAGCTTGGTGAATATGACCATCCTGAGGTGATGTAGCAATTGTCTTATCTTTACTGACAACTAACATATTTTTGAATAAACTGATAAGGTATGTGAAAGATGTATTTATACTGTGCTACTGGAAATAAATCTCTCACATACAAGCACTAATTATAACCAACCAGGTTGTCAGAAATGCACACACTGCACCCACCACACAAAGTATGCATTAACACATAAACCCATATATGCTGACTTAAAATTAATTTTCCTAAACCCCAAAGACCTCCCAAAAATTGGACCTATATCAAATATTCTCAGCAACCCCAAAAACACTTTACCAAACCAACATTCACCACAGCACATAAGGCCACACCTCTTGCAGCCTAAACTTAAAGCTCATAAAGAAAGCCACCACACAACCCAATATTTTAGTCATGGGAGACTCCACTGTGAGATACACAGATGTCTCACTCACCAGGTTGAGTAAGGAGAAAGTTGTGTCTAGTTGTCAATAAGGGACCATGAGCCACCAGATCAAGCATGGACTCAGGTCACTGGACCACAATTACCATAATGACTCAGTCATATTCCATGTGAATGCAAATGACCTGAAACATATCTCCCTGGACTATATGAAAAGAGACATTATGGAGCCCTCAAGCTATATGTCCAAAGGTAGTATTTTACCTTCACTAAGGGCGATGCCACAATATGAACAGAAGGTGATTAACTTTAATAATTGGCTCAGCTTCTGGTTTCTTTCCAATGGGGTTCAATATTTGTCAGGTTTGGAGGATATGGTCAACAGACCACATTGCTTTACCAAGAATGGTCTGGAACTGTCGTCTCTAGGCTTTTAAATACTGGCTAAAACACTGTCCTCCCCATTTTGCCTTTTTTTAGACAATACCAAACTGGCAAACTTTTCAACACAGCAGGACTTACTGATGGAAATCTAAAGGTGTTACTGCTCAATGTCAGGAGTCTGAACAAGAAGCTCCACTCCTTCCAAGCTCTCCTCATTCTGATGAATGCAGACATTTGTGCATTTACGGAGACATGGTTTAAAGCCACTGAGATCACACTGGCAGTGCAGGGCTACAATGCCTTCTACACATTTAATCCAGTTACCACATAGGCAGGGACTAAAATTTGGGGCATCTCAATTTACATCAATAACAAACTCACCTCACGGTTGGTCAAACAGTACGATTCATTTGACCATCTCCATATTCAAATTACCATAGGCAAAGTCACATGCAATATTCTTGCAAGCTGCAGCTCACAATCTATGACTCAGGAAACCCATAGCTTATACTTAAAACTTATTGGAGATATTCACCATTCGACTCAATACCATATTCATGGGTGACTTTAAGTTACCCACTATAAACTTGTCAGAAAAATATATATTAATGTGTGTATTAGTAATATGCTTAGTGCATTTAGAGCTTGAAAAGGGTTAACACATTTATTCTATTTCATACTGCATAAATCTGTACAAACTGCAGATGCTTTCTGATCTTGTATTGTTAGCTAAAATCTTGCTTGTGCCTTGGAAATTTACTGAGAAGTAGATGATTCCTGCTTATGTTAGTAAAATAATGAATAGAACAATACTACTTGTATGAACCTTAGACAAGAAGTTCTGTTTGTGCTGTGAGGAAAATACACAGCTGTAGAAGCTATAGATAATTAGGACAAAACCTGTTTGAAAATATGAACTGCAATCAGCATTTGCTTGTATCTGAGTTAGAAGAGTACCTTGAAATGTAACACTGTACAATAGAAGCCTGTAAATGGATTAGTGCCCACCAAGGCCAGGTTGTTTTTCTCAAAAGTTTCTCACAAATCTAGTCATGTCAGCAGAAAATCTGAGTAACATCTGCTGTAGAACAATACTGAAAGTTGTGTTTGATTATGTCAGCCATAGAAGGCCGTGCCTTATAAAACAGTATAAGAATAAGCATACTTCCTGTTAGTAGTTAGACAAATCCTTGTATTTGCATGTTTTTGTCTCCTTGCAGCAAGTAATTAAATATGCCTTAACTGAACCTTATGTGTATTGATCTTTGAAGTTTTTTCCTTTGACAGATTGGTCCTTCTGACCGGAAACCCTCACTTCGCCTCGGCTCAGACAGGCCAGGTGGCTTGAAACCATACGGGGAAGAAACCACATCGGTTCTTCTTAGATGAAAAGCCCTCCGACTGAATTGTCATACAAAAGAGGCCAACCACTTTCTGATCTGCGACTGAAGAACGGGTTTACTCGAACCAGGTGATCAATCACGAAGGCTCAGGTAAGGCGAATCTACCTTTTTTTTCTGTTTTAGATCAGGGACTAGATTTGTATTTATTTTGTTAAGACTTTGTTTATACAAGTCAGGGACAAAAAGATTACTGTCTTGTCATAGATCAGGGAAACAGAGCAGGTAGGCAGTCATTCTGAAGAGACTATAACAAAATCCGCGGTACCACGTTAAAAATAAGGAGTTACGTAATGATTAAAATGGTAGGACAGAATGGGTAATTGTACAAAAACACCCCAAAATCAGCCGTTAACCAAAGACACGAAATACATGCAGTCACAGCGTGCTGATAATATTAAATACTACTCAAAATGGGTTAATAAGTATGAATTTGATGGTAAATTAGAAAAATCCTTGCTTGTCAAATTTGTCAAACAGCTTAAAACCGATTCTAAAGGTCGGGTAAAAAAGCAACGTCAATTAGGAATTCCTCAGGCACACAGGTGGATTGAGGAAGTAAACTGAAGGGAACAAAAGAATAATAATTCAAAAGCAATGTTTTTAGATAAGGAGGACAATAACTTAGTAAAAGCATCAGCCCCTCCGCATCCCTTACCAGAATATGAAGCAAGTGAACAAGTTAGTCCACCCCTGCGATATCCTGATGTCACTGTAAGCAGAGACACTACAAAAGCAAAACCGTTTATTAGAGATCCCATCGAGACCAGGTCTCGAACACGGGCAGGAAACTCAAAAGGGGACATTGAGTTATATCAAATGAGTAGAAATTCACAATCTATGAGTGAAGAAGAAATATGCCCACTTATAGAAGTGCCTAATCCTCAGGCAGGACAAGAAGATCAGGAACCAACTATCCTAGTGTATAGACCCTGCACTTCGGAAGACATCCGGAAAGCCATTGAGGGAATTCCCCATCCAAAAGTTAATTTTAAAAAGTTCTTAGAAGATTTGCAAGGAATGAGGCTAAGTTATAATTTAAACAGAGAAGAGGTGGAAAAAGTAGTCAGACAAATTGTGGGACCAGATTGGCACATGATTAGTGGCGACTGGAATCCCCATGACGCTGAGGTTCAGGCCCCTCCCACATAGCAGTGCAGAATTAGACAACAGAGTGAAAAGTCTTACAGACCAAATCTCTGAGAAATGGAAGCCTAGGGCAGACTGGACTTGCATTAATCAATGCATCCAACAGGAAGGTGAAACTATTGACAGATATTATGCCAGACTATTAGAATGTTTTAATAACCACTGTGAAATGCAGGTTCCTGAAGATCAGACACATGATTCCCCATATGAGCAGCAGTTAAAGAATGCATTTTTGAAAGGCAGTATTGCACCCATAAGCAGCTTTATTACAAAGCACATGGTAGATCATCGTACAAGCAGGTTACAGTCATTACTTGAATATGCTAGGCATGCCGAAAGGCATTTTAATAGCAAAAAGAAAAAGAAAGCCCAAGTATTTTCTGTAGAAGATGGAGCAGAAGTTTATGTAGTACAGTCTGGGAAAAAGGGCAAGAGAAATGCCCAGGGAAACAAACAGTCTGATCAGCAATCAGAGGACACTGAAGGGCGAAAGAAAAGGGGTGACTGTTTTAAATGTGGTAAAAAGGGACACTTGGCAAGGGATTGCAAGAAAAACAAGAAAGCAACCACGGACGATAAGGAGAGTGAGGACTGACTATATGATAGTCAGGAATCACTAGAAGGGGATAGCAGAGAAAGAACAAGTGAGAATGTGATGGAGGGAGTAGAGAATGTGAAAGAAGAAATAGAGGAAGTGCAGGAAGTCACGGATAGTGAAGAAAATGAAATATTAGATTTGGCTTTATTGAGCTTAGAGCTCTATTTAGCAGACACGAAACCAGAAGTTACACTCCTGGAAGAAGGGAGGGAAGTCAGATTCTTGTGTGACTCAGGGGCATCACGGACCCTGATACATCCCTCCAAACTTCCAGAGAACTCAGAGTCACCTGATTACATATTAGTGAAAGCAGCTATTGGACAGCTGTATCGGGAGCCCCTCTCCTGTAATATTGTGATAACTGATCCTGTTTCAGGATTGACCCAGAAAAGCAAAATTGTTGTTTCTGCAAAATGCCCAGTAAACCTCTTGGGCAGAGACCTTATGCAGCTATTTGGTATAGCAGTAGTTCAGACTATGCAGGGTATGGAAGCACAGCGACAAATTGATACCTTTGCAGTGCAAACTGAGGGTAAAATGTTTTATTGGTACAGCCAGGACTTGGTTACGACTGGTCCAGGGGGCAGTGACCGAAGAGTTGATGAACATAGCCATCAGCAAGTTCCCCTCCCTTGACATTGATAAACAGCATTTGTTGCACTGTACTCTGTATTATTGTAACACACCAGGACCTGATAAGGAATATGAGCAAGAATTGTTTAGAAATCGTGCAAACAGATTGATATTACGTAATCTGTACTGGGACACAGAAGGGAACAGTGTAGCCAGCTGTTCATTGCCCCAGGAGTTCTTTGCACTTTATAAATCTAATTGATTACCACATGTTAGCTTAATTAAGGGCAAGAATGTAAAATGGGTAGACTTAGGAAAAAAAGTCACGAGATGGGAAAAACAGACAGAGTTAGAACTGTCAGAACAGGGAATACAAATGCAGAAGCTAAATTGGATAACTCAGACCCACCCAGCTGTACACTTGCAGCCTAGCAAGGACAGCTGATTAGTACTCCTATTGAAAGAGGAAGAGAATGCCTTACAGAATATACCAGAAACTTTCTGGTCAACACGAAAATCAGATGTAGGACTTATTCATACAGCAGGACCAGTTACTATTACTCCAAAGTCAGCATTTAGACCACAAAAAAGACAGTATCCCTTAAGAAAAGATGCAGAGGTAGGAATCAAACCTATTATAGCAGCTTTACTTAAGGAAGGGGTGCTGGTGGAATCTCCTGATTCACCATGTAACACACCCTTATTTCCTGTTAAGAAAGCGAATGGAGAGTGGCATATGGTCCAAGATTTACAAGCTGTAAATGATGCAGTAATACCAAGGGCATCTACGGTACCAGACCCACATACCCTGTTGAATGATTTAAAACCTCAACAGAAATATTTTTCTGTGGTAGATATCAGCAATGCGTTCTTCTCAATACCAATACACTCTGACAGCCAGTATTGGTTTGCATTCACATTTCAGGGGAAAAGGTATACATATACGTGACTACCACAGGGGTATTGTGAAAGTCCAACAATATTCTCACAAGAAATGGCAAGCAACTTGGCGGGATTTACCCCACCAAGAGGTGGCCAGATTTTACTTTATGTTGATGATATCCTGCTGGTGGCCCCCGCCCAGCAAGATTGTAAAGAAGATACCATAGCACTATTACAATTTTTGGCCACTGAAGGACATAAAGTAAACAAAAATAAACTGCAGCTTTGGGAAAAACAAGTTAAATACCTAGGATATGTAATATCCAAGGAGGGTAGGACATTAGATGAGGACAGAAAAGTAGTGATTTTGCAAGCACCAAATCCCACTACCAAGAAGGAAATTATGTCCTTCCTGGGTAATTTTTGTCGGAGTTGGATTCCAAACTATGCCTTGGAATCTGCACCCTTGACTAACCTGATTTATAAAAAGCCTATGGCAGCACAGGATTTGTTACAATGGACACCAGAAGCAGAATTTGCTTTCTGCAAACTGAAACAGTTAATAGCATCCTCATTAGTTTTGGAATTACCAAACTATCATAAATATTTTTTCCAAACTGTAGATTGTAATCAAGGTTATATGACATCAGTGTTAACATAGCAGCATGGGGACAAGCAACGCCCTATTGCTTATTACTCATCACAACTGGACCCAGTGGCAGGGTCTTTACCCCACTGTGTACAAGCAGTAGTTGCAGCTGCAATGGCAGTACAGGCTTCGGCCTCAGTAGTTTTGTTCCACCCTCTCACATTGAGAGTGCCTCATGCAGTCACGATTATTTTACTGCAAGAGAAGGTAGCATATCTTTCCCCTGCTAGACATCTTTCCTGTATGACTATATTATTGAGCCAGCCTCATATGACAATTGAACGATGTATGACATTGAACCCTTCTACCTTGCTCCCAACCCCTGCAGATGGCACACCACACAGCTGCCTGCAGGTAATTGAGCAAAATACACTGCCTAGAAAAGACCTTACAGATGTTCCCTTGGATGATGCCGAGGTGACATACTAAGTGGATGGCTCATGCAAAAGGGGTCCTGCAGGACAGAACCTAGTAGGATATGCAGTAGTTTCTGATACTGAGATTATAGAAGCAAAATCTTTACCACACGATTTATCTGCACAAGCAGCAGAATTGGTTGCCTTGACACGAACATGTACCTTAGCAAAGGGTAAATGTGTGAACATTTTTATTGACAGCCAGTATGCTTTTTCTACTGTACATGTTTTTGTGCAACAGTGGAAAAATCGAGGAATGATAACATCTACTGGCAAACCAATCAATCATGCACAATTTATTTTGGATCTTTTAGAATCTATTCAGTTACCCCAGGAAGTAGCTATTTGTAAATGCACAGCTTATACCAAGCAGCAGGACAGGATTTCAAAAGGTAATGCGAGAGCTGATACAGCTGCAAAGCAGGCAGCTTCAGAAGTATTTCTTTTGAATGAGGAATTACAACCCTCTGAGATTTTAGACTTAGAAATGTTAAAGACAATGCAGACACTTACTATGCAAGTTGAAAAACAAAAATGGGTAAAACGAGGAGCAATTCTTGAAAAGGGGCTGTACATTTCTAAAGAAAGGAAACCAATATTGCCGTCTAATTTATTTAGATATGCAGCTTTGTTGAGCCATGGGCAGTGCCATGTCTCAACAGGGGGGATGGTACAGCTGGTGAACCAAGGGTTCACGACATATGGATTCTTAAATTACTCTAAAAAATTCTGTTCTATGTGCCATGTTTGTAATAAACATCATGCACAAGGGGCATTAAAGCCCAAGCAAGGGAGTTTCCCTACACCACCGAATCTGTTTCATACTATCTGTATGGATTTCCTAGAGTTGAATAGATGTGAAAATAAGAAGTATTGTCTTGTCATTGTAGATATATTTTCCAGATGGGTGGAAGCCTTTCCAACTAAAAATGCAGACTTGGCAACTGTGGCCAAAGTTCTTGTTAAAGAAATCATCCCTAGATTCAGCATTCTGGAAAGGATCTACAGTGACAACAGCACACACTTCGTAAACCAGACCATACAACAGTTAAGTAGACATTTTGGTATCTCTTTAAAAAATCATTGTGCATATCACCCACAATCTGTAGGGCTGGTAAAGAGGCATAATGGGATTTTAAAGAATAAGCTAAGGAAGTTAATAGTAGAAACACAGAGAAATTGGGTGTACTGTCTGCCCCTGGCACTGTTGAGCATGAGAACTGTTCCGAATGCAAAAGGATTGACTCCTTTTGAAAAATTATTTGGAAGGGCTTATTATATACCTCAGTGGAAATCTCTCATGCCCGGAGACCAGGAAGCTGACAGTACACTAGCCGAGTATATGCGAAACTTGTTAAATTCTAAACATTTGTTGCAGTCAAATTCTGTTTCAGATAAAGAACAAACCAGACCATCAGAAGTGGCAGTGTCCCCTGGAACCTGGATTTGGGTGAAGGCAGTAAAGAAAAAGAATTGGGCATCACCAAAGTGGGAAGGTCCATATCAAGTGCTTCTGTCGATACCCACTGCAGTCAAAATTGTGGAGCGTGTCTCCTGGATCCACCTGACACACTGTAAATTAGTCAAAAACTTTGAACTGGACAAAAATCTTGTCACATGCCAAGAGTAAAAATGATAAAGTCCAGAAGAAACAGGAATGCAGAACAACCCTTTCCTCAAAAGTATTGCATAATCATCCTGTTAACTGTACTAGTGACAATAATCTGTTTCTTGTGGCCTTTCCTTTTCCCAGCCACACAGACTGAACTGAATAAACGTGAAGTGTTACTCATAGACTGGCATCCAAACTTTAACACTTACCAGGCAATTAAATATGTGTATGCTTAGACTTTCAGTGTTTCGAATTGCTGGATTTGCACATCTTTGCCGACAGCATACGGGGGTTATTAATGACTACAGTCCCCCTAGGGGTCAATGAGACCTGGGAGAACTTGATCTATGATACCTCAACCATTACATCACAAGATAAAATAGCATTGCACTTGTCTGTTCCACAAAAGGGAACTGTGTGTTTTTATAAAAATTATAAAGTAGAGGACTGTAATTTTGTGTGTGGCAGAAAGGCATACAAATGGTTAGCTGAGAATTGGTCCGGCAGTTGTTTTTTGGGTTACCTGGTTCCAGCCATATGACACACTGCAGTTTTGCCTCGAGGAAAAATTCGAAATGTCCGAGAGGTCATCAAGAAACCTGTAAATCCAGTGGGACAAATCGTTGCATGTTGGAAAGACCATCATTCTATAGGCAAAGGACTGACACATATGGACTTGAGTGATAGCGTTATATCGTGGGCAGGCATATTACCAGCATATGGAGCAGTGAAATCAATCTGGGAGCTGAGAAAACTGTCGAAACTTCTCGAAGTAATGAGTAATGCAACTTTTTCCACTCTCGAATTGGTGACTGATGAACTGAATGCTATGAGAACTGTAGTGCTTCAAAACCGCATGGCTCTCGACTTCACCCTAGCGGTGAGAGGTGGTACTTGCACTTTAATCCAAAAAGAATGCTGTTCATATATTCCTGACCATAAACACGAGATAGACAATCACCTTGAGGTAATTCAGCAAGTGTCGGCCATGACCAAACCAGGCCCAAACCCACTGATGGACTTTTTCCAGAAATGGTTTGGGGAGTGGGGTACCATCCTAATGAACATCCTGATTGCCATTTGTGTAGTAATGCTCCTACTAGGAGTATGTGTTTGTTGTGGCATTCCCTGCATGAAAAGACTGATTAAAGATTTTATAGACATGTCAGTTTCTGAAACCTTATATCAAAGTACTGAGTTTGAAGAACTGTTAAAAGACTGAAAATGCTTTCATGAGTTTAAACTGAATGACTCTCTTAACTGCAAATCCTAAGTGGAAGAGGTTAGGAGAAGAAAATAAACTGTTTATGCTTATTTTGAAAATAGAATAAAAGTATTAAAAGGGGGGAAATGTCAGAAAAATATGTATTAATGTGTGTATTAGTAATATTCTTAGTGCATTTAGAGCTTGAAAAGGGTTAACACATTTATTCTATTACATATTGCATAAATCTGTACAAACTGCAGATGCTTTCTGACCTTGTATTGTTAACTAAAATCTTGCTTGTGCTTTGGAAATTTACTGAGAAGCAGATGATTCCTGCTTATGTTAGGAAAATAATGAATAGAACAATACAACTTGTATAAAGCTTAGACAAGAAGTTCCGTTTTTGTTGTGAGAAAATACACAGCTGTAGAAGCTATAGATAATTAGGACAAAGCCTGTTTGAAAATATGAACTGCAATCAGTATTTGCTTGTATCTGAGTTAGAAGAGTACCTTGAAATGTAACACTGTACAATAGAAGCCTGTAAACAAATTAGTGCACACCAAGGCCAGGTTGTTTTTCTCAAAAGTTTCTCACAAATCTAGTCATGTCAGCAGAAAATCTGAGTAACATCTGCTGTAGAACAATACTGAAAGTTGTGTTTGATTACGTCAGCCATAGAAGGCCATGTCTTGTAAAACAGTATAAGAATAAGCATACTTCCTGTTAGTAGTTAGACAAATCCTTGTATTTGCATGTTTTTGTCTCCTTGCAGCAAGTAATTAAATATGCCTTAACTGAACCTTACGTGTATTGGTCTTTGAAGTTTTTTTCCTTTGACAAAACTGAAAATCATGCACAACCTAAAACTTGCAGGCCAAGAGATTCCTGGACTGTGTAAACACAAACACATCAAACCAGATAGTCTATACACCCATTAGAGGTGCAAGCATACCGGACCTGGTTCTCACAAATATGAGAGAATGCTGCACCCTCTCCTCCTAGACTGTAATATACTCTCAGGTAAAGCTGTCTCCTTTGAAATAAAAATCAAACCGAAGACCCTAGCACACCCCAGAACATTTAGAAACTATTCTAAAGCAAACTTCCTATTATTAAGTGATAACATGGCAAAATTTTAAGTCCATCCAAACTCTATGAACACAGCTGGCTATGCAGAAGTCTTCACAATAACCTAGTACAATCATGTTAATAGACACATAGAGACAGTTGTGCCTACCAGAAATAAGCTCAGAACAAACTTATAAAAACAAACAACCCTGGCAGAATCCAAAAATCAAGAGGCTGTACAACAAGAGGAAGAAAGTTGTAGCAAAAATTAGAAAGTACAATGTCCAACAGGATAAAAAATTGTCTCATCAGTCTAAACAAACAACTCAGAGGGGAAATCAAGTCTACCACAGTAAATTCTGATGGAAAAACAAGTGTACCAAAGCAATTCAGAGGTAAAAAGAGCCTTCCAGCCCAAGGATAGCCATAAGGCTTTCATTCGTTATGCCCACAACCTCAAAGGCAGTAGACAACAGTGTACATGGAGTGACCTACTTGGAGCTGGAAGATCTACTAGCTGACACATTTAACTCCAATTTTAACCTTAAGCCATCCCTCCCCAGGAAATATCAGCAAACATAGTCTTCAACTATCACTAGGGAGCAGGTCCTAAATAAGTGCTCTAAAGCCAAGAACATCTCAGGGATGGGTCCTAATAATATCCCAGGATGTCTATTAAATAGCATGAAACATGACCTACCAAGACCACCAAAGTAACTATTTAAATGTAGCCTTAAGACATGCTCCATGCCATGCAAGTGGAGAACTACAGTGGTCATCCCTCTGCATAAAGGTGGACCATAAGTGGACCCTGGTAACTATGGACCATAAGTCTGACTAACATTATATGCAAAGCCATGTAAAGATTAATAATAACATAGGAAACTTTCAGACACTGGATCCAATTCAATTTAGATTTGTCAGGAGCAGATCATACATACTAAACCTCATGGACTTCTTTCAGGAAGTCACCAACTCAAAGGATGACAGCAAAATGGTGCACACTGCATAGCTTTATCTGGCTAAGGCATTTGATACAGTATCCAATCACACAGTATAAACAAGCTCATGAATTTAGGCATAAACCCCTATGTTATGTGCTGGATAGCCAGCTGGCTCCTAGATAGGACCCAGGAACTTAGGATAGGGAGAACCACCTCCACAAAGAGGGAAGTCACTAATGTATTTGGTCCATTCCTTTACGATATCTACTTCTCAGAAGGCAAGGCCAACATCAAGGGCCACTGGCTGACAAAGTTTACAGATGATTGCAAACTAATAGCAGTCATAGAATCCCCACAAGATACTAATATCCTCCAGGAAGGGCTAGTACAGACAAATCACGGATGACAAGGCATGGTCAAAGCAAAAAAATGTATAACAGCATCCCTTGATAAGTTAGCTCCCCAGAACACTACTTCGGTTATAAAACACACCTAAGGTTAGATTCAGTAATCAGGGGTTGCGGTGTATGTAGACAGTAAAATGGCTTTCAACCTAAAGGTGTCTAATGCAGTAAGGAAATCATTCTATGTTGCTCAACTTATAAGCAAGTGCATGGCATCTGCGACCAAGGAAGCCATTGTTCCATTGTATTCAGCCTTCTTCAAACGCATTGTTAAGTACAACACTTCCTTCAGTATGTGCTTGACCAGGCACATGCAATAACTGGAACATCCACAGGGCATTAATGATATTTTGTATACAGATCACCTCAAAGCCCTATCCCTTTACTCTGTCTCCTACAAACTATTAAGGAGTTATCTATGCCTGGCATACATCCTTGGAGCCATGCTGATGGACCTTTTGTATACCTTTTAAATGAATAGCATCAATATTACCTGATTAAGAGACTTAAACCCTGCTGGAGGGACAGACAGGTATCACAGAGAATACCACTTCTCTGGAATAGGCTTCCAATCCATATGAAGCAGAGGTCTTCCCTAACCCTATTCAACCATAATGTGTACCAGTGGATGGGAGACTGGAAATTCTTCCTTATCTGGCAGCTATGTCTCTACTGGACAGATGCAGCCTGCATACCCTAGCTTACATATACCCCATTAAAAATAACCTCTAGGGCACCAAAACATATTGGATACATGTAGGGTGCATGGCTAGGCTTGTAATGGCCCATGTGGTATTTAGTCTAACATATACCTATGGCTGTCTACAGTGGTGCAGCGGTTAGCATCGCCATCTCACAGCAAGAGGTTCTCTGGTTTGATTCTCGGCTGGGATGCCTTCTGTGCAGAGTCTGCATGTCCTCCCTGTGGTTGCGTGGGTTTCCTCCGGGTGCTCTGGCTTCCTCCCACATCTCAAAGACATGCAGTAGGTGGATTGGACACTCTAAATTGGCCCTAGGTGTGAGTGTGTGCATGTGTGTCTGTCTTCTGTGGAAGGTTGGGTGCTGGGCTGGCAACTCGACACTGTAAAACTCCACTGCCAATCTGGAGTGGACAGATGATCCGCTGTGGCGATCCCCTAACCGGGAAAAGCCGAAAGAAGAAGAAGAAGATACCTATGGCTCTATGAACCTGTATGAACTTGTATGGAAGCATACATTACATAGGGTCTGCAGTAATGGACATGTTAGAAGTATACAAAAAAATATCTGCTGTGTACTGGATGAGGGCCATAATCCATGTCCCTTACTTTTCTCTCATATTCTCTTATGATGTAAGAATAAGAAATTAATTATCTTGTTTATTTATCAATAAAACAATAATCTACAAATAGTATAACTTTGGCTCAGTGCCAGTAATTTCTCAGCTCTTAATAGAATGAAAATCTCTGACACTGCAGGCCAGGATCTCTTGAATCATTTGTAACTTGAAGGGGACACAGGGCCTCCTTTCTTGTACCTACTTTTAAGGGAATTAAAAAAGAGATTGAATTGCTAGTTCATACAGACCCTGCAGGGTTAGCATATTGGGCTCTTATTCTGTGATGTATTCCTCATGAAATCCATGCTGTTCTATCACTTTCCAAAGGAAAGAGGTGTCATACCTCTTTCCAAAATCTATTATAGTTGCTAAGCAAAGAGAATCAGTGTTATCATAAATACATGAATAGTCCTGCTGAGCTTTAACATGGACTACAACTGATCTGCCTCATTCAAAGCAAATTTGGGCGTGGTGAATTATGTCTTTTACTCTGCCTGCAAGAGATTTGCCACATAATGTAGTACCTGAAAGCATTACTGAAATGAGCCCAGAGTTCATTGGATTCCTCAGTGTCTTAATGCTTTTCTATTGGACAATCATAATACACTGAAGATCTAGAGAAAACATATAATCAGTTTTGAAATACAACCTGAAATAAGTTATCATTAAGTAAAGCAAACGATCTTTAAGTGCAACATATAAATCAGTTGATACATGGGTTTAATCACAGTACGTGTGATCATAATGGGACTAGTTAATCATAATTAATTAATTAATTAATTAATTAATTCCATTTTGATTGAAGAACAGACGGTTTATCCAGTTAAATCATGGATCTGTTGAGGGTATGGAAGACACAGGTATACAAGTAAGATCACCTCCCTATAAAATGTGTTTTTTTGTTATTATCTGTGTTCAAGTCAGTGTTATGTATTGCTGATTTTTCTTTATATCTGCTTTACTGCAATGTCACTTACTGAACTACTGTGAATCCAATAATCTATCAAGGCCAAGATCTTTACTATTAAGTATTTTACTTGTAGTCTAATTCATGTTTTCCACTTAAATTAATGTGTTTGAATAATCTGTTGGCAGAAAATATAGGGTCTGAAATTCTGCTTTGTTTAGATTTTCTTCAATTTTATCTAGGCTAGGAAACATAGTCACCAGAAATGTATTTGCATAAAAAATGCATTAGGCATTTGATATCTTTTGGATAGGTTTTCATAGAACAATTTGAATAGTTCGGTACCTGCATAAGCCTGGGTTTTATTTACATTTTGATCAACAAGCTAAGATCTTTCAGGTCTTTTTCATGTCTCCTCAGCTATATCATCTTTATAATGGATGTAGTTAATGGATTAGTAACATAAACTTCTAATTTTATATTTGCTAACTTCTGTATTGCAACAACATATTTGTTTTTAAATCTAGAATGTATGTGTTTTACATATGATACTTGAGTGTTTTTGTCCCTTCCTGTTTAATCTCGTTGTTCTGCTTCAGTATCATTGATTTTTCCAGGCAGTTTGGAAGAGTAATTTAGGGATCTCCTAATTAACTTGATTGTCATTTTATGAAAATAGTTAGTCTCTAAAAAAAAGAACATAGTCTCACTTGGACAAAGAGGCTTTGACTTTTAGGATAGTAAGATCTATCTTCTAAATTGGAGGGTATATCATTTTTAAACCGAGAGTATGTTCAAAGAGTGAACAAGGTGCTCTTTCAATTACTTTTTATTGTTGCATTTCAGTCTTGGGTATAATTAGACAAGCTAACCTAGTTGCTTGGGATGACTTTGGAAACTGTACACTATTTCATTGAGCTGAATTTGGAGCAAAGTATATTAATGCTATATCAATAGGATATCATATTCTCCATACATGTATTGTGTCCTTTGTTGACATGCTTCAAAAGAATCAGGCTCCTTTTGTATCTTTCAGCTGAATGATTAATCAGATATGGAATGGGTTTCAATGACAATATGTATTCACATTCTAGTAATACTGATAGAAGACACACAGTCAAAAGGATGTTTAATAAATGGTAAACAATTAAAATTTGGAGTACAGACATTTACAAGCATATACTTCTCTGTGCCTGATGGCAATCTGTACATGCTCTGTTAACAATCTCCAACAATAGAAGTTCCTTGGTTATCCATTTTAATGCTTTGCTGCATGCTGTAACATTTCCATGCATAGTAGACTTGGTACAACATGTCATAATTTCAATGGTCCAGTTACAGAACATAATCCCAGTCCCTCCTTTTTCATTTCTTGCAAACAAATACATTCTCACATTTATAAACTACTACAAACATTGCTTTTTTCTGTCATAGTATTAAAGGCATGTAACAGGATCCAAAACAACATTCAACAGACAAACATTAATTGCAATGACAATGCCACTCACATTTATTAACCTTTATACACATCACTTTTTCTGCTGTCGTATTTCAGTCATATTACATAATACAAAACAGCACTCATCAGATGAACATAAATACAGTATCACTCTACTTAAACTATTTATAAATTCTAAGCTAGGCTTAGTCCACTAACCCTGTTTGCCCATTTAAGCAACACATTAGGTATAATGTGGGTGGGTGCCCTCCAAAGAATTATTCTTGGTCTGCTAGCCTGTACCAAAAGCAAAGTGCTGTGCTTCTAAATCAGCTCTGTTTAATTTTAATAAATCAACTGGAATGTTAAGCCTTTTGTTTATTACCCATTTTACAGCATATATGTTCCATGCAAATGGTAAAAATCACATTAATTGTAGGTATTTAAGAAACCATATTAGCAGTCCTGGCATGTGGCATACATAGAAGGATAGACCCCTGATTTCACCCCAGGTAATCCAAGCTTGGTTAAAAACTCTAAAAGTGAAAGGGTTGGGTAGGGATGATAGGGTGAATAGCCAATGCTGTCTCACCCATCCTGGGAAGGGAGCTGGCCAGATCCACTATAGTGCTGGTTTATCCTGCAAAATAGGATACAGGAGTATGCAGCTGATCAAGTCATAGTGGTTGCATATTGCACATAATGCAGACAGGCTAGCATGTGAAAGCACCCTTTTTCTTAGGCAGCATTGGACAGCCACTGGCCAGAGAGAGGAGAAATTAAGGAGATAGGGCCTCCCCAGCCATAGTTAAGTCCCACCTCCATGCTCCCCCCTCATATAATGATGGAAATAAAAAACAACTGACTCTCAGTAGACTCACAGAATTAATAATTAGTAGGACACTCACTGTGATTTTAATATTGAATGGACTGGCTCTCTCCCTTCAAAATCATTAGGCATGGAGGGTGCAGCTAGATGATTAGCTAACTTTGGGGAGCCAAAAAAAACATGCTATAAGTAAAACACTTTAAAGGCATATATGTACGATTAGGTGAGCATTGCTTAGACTTATGTAGGCTTGCTAACAAGTGTGTTAGGTGAACATGTGAATCAGTAAATATGCATTAGTCACAATAATGAGATGTGCAATATTTTTCATCTTATTAACAACCTCTTAGGGCCACAGCAGCAGCAGCACACATTTAAAGCTAATAGCCTTTTTTTAGTCTGAATTTATTAAAACAAAGTAAAGAACCACACTGAATCACAAGAAAATAAAGTAAGCGCTTTCATTTACTTGTATTAGCAAACTTCATCAGACAAATCAACAACATATTACAAATCTTATATAAGCATTTGAACTATGACATCACCACTCATTTAAGAAAACCAAGCCTCCATTTAAAGTACTATGCCCTTATCAAATATAATGGATATATAAACCTCAAAATAACAATTTAGGACAGTAATAATAATTCACAATGAAAAGAATTGAAATAAAATACAAATAATAACACAAAAACACTATACATATATAATAATAATAACCAAAAGAAGCCAATCAGTGCTACTAGTCCACAAATCACTCAATGAAAAGCACTGTTACTGCATATGGATTCAAAATACCATTCCTTTATTATTAAAATTTCCAGATGTTGTTAAAATCTCCAGGTATATCCTTAAAAAACAGTTGATTGAGCGTTTTCTTCCCTCTAAAGCAGGAAGTTCATCAGAATCAAACAGACAAATATCCACCACAGCAATGGAAGAAAACAGTTACAGCTTTATTGCCACAAGATACAGACTACCTTCCACATTAAATACAAAATACATACCCAATCATCCAATTAATTAAGCAGTTATATCCTAGTTCATCAAAAATTAAATAACCTCTTGATCAAACGATAGAATATTATATTAAGCAGATAACTTCACAGATGTAACCATTTATAAACATTAGTTAGAAAAAAATATAAAAGTAACCATCCACTTTGCTTTTTCTTTTTCCTAACGTCCCTGTTAAATATATTATGTTATATTATATTATAGCAGCCTTCCAGTCTTATTTGCCCCTATTATTCATATCTCCTGTTGATGATGGCATAACCTATCTATAATAAAACAAAAATTTTTTAAAGTTGTTACAAAACCTGCTATGTAAATAAAGAGCATTGTGCTCATCTTTGTTCTTGATACTTCTAACATGCTCACCTATTCTTTTGTCATGCCAATGTAGTAGGCCCTCGCATGACACAAGATGCCAAATATAATGCACACTTGGTGTTGCAATTGCAGAGGCCAGGACATGAACCACCTTCTGCTATAAATCTACTTGGTCATCCTAGATTTAATATAACCTTTGTTTTTTTCAAATATGTTCTTAATGTTCTTCCCTAAAAAACAATATAGTGTAACATCATACTTTGGTTGATTGTCACTGTTCCCCACAATTAAGTTCCTATATACTCAACAATAATTCAGAACTCACCAGTCTAGAGAGTCTCAAAAACTGGGTTTCCTGTAAATGTTACAAATTTAAAAACTCCGTGGCCTGATTTAAATAAGCCATAAATTTGTTTATATCATCCTTGTAAATTAAATGCAGATGTTAAAATGTATCTTTCCCAGGCTAGCAGTCAAAGTCATCCTCATTTATGACACATCTATTTTGCTATATTTCCAATTTATCATGATTCCATTGTAGTCAATCTTGGCCATAACCTATATTCATTGGTGTCCTCCTCTACAGCAAATTGTCAAATATCAAAATACACATTTGTCAATTGATATCAGTGTAATTGTAAATTACATAACCTTCCCTTTAAGTACTTTTTCATTTGTATTTCTAGAGACCATTTGTTTGTCCAAACACCGTGAGTTACTTTTTGTATCCATCAACAATGCATTGGCAGCTTCTAAACTGGGGATCTGATCCTCAGATGCCATAACTTTTACTTGATATTCACTACTTTCAAGTTGATCAGAGTTAATATCTAGGGTTAACTGCTCATTAATTTCATGTCTACACATACTAAGCCTTTTGTTTATATAAGTTCATCAGAATGAAGAAGCTACAAATTGAAGTACAATATTTGGCTGAATGTATTAAGAAACAGCAAGTCCCAAAGGGACTCAGACAATGGCGTTTTCCAACTGGCCTTGTAGCAAATTCAACACTTCATAAAGAGCTTTTAAATTTATTTGACCGACAAGGTGTTGATTTCATGAATTTGTTGGTTAAAGACTATTGCTCTCAGATAGATGTTTTAAAAACCGAGTTGGCTGAATTGGATTTAAGCATTCGTTCAGATAAAGACTTCCTACATTACAAATATGACTTTATATGTATCTTTTCTAGTATTGAGAATGCTTTGTCAAAGATTAGGAATAATAAAGAAATTATATAGATATAATTTAGCCTATGGGAAAGGTACAGCATGCCCCCCGCCCCCTTCTAATATCAAAAAGAATAATAACATTGATTTTAATGGTGGTTTAAAGGATGCTGATGTGAGTCTTAATAACACTGACAGTAATGGGAGCGTAATGATTGATCCCACACCAAATGCGGCATCTCCTCTGAGGAGAAGTGAAAGGCTTGCCAATAGACACAATAATAATGATAGGAATAATAATGGAAATAATAACATTGTTGGCATGGGCTCTTCACAGGTTTTTCAGGGAGCCAGGAAAGTGAACACTGGCAGTCAAGAGAACCGGCCACAACAACAGCAATACTGGAAGAAGAAAGCGCAGAACAGAAGGAGGAGATAGATACCTTCCCTGGTTCCGTAGATATCATTGGTCCTTTTAGTGTTCATCCTAAAACAGTTCAAATTCTATTTAATAGTACAAATGACTTTAAAATCTATAATTATTCTTCATTTGTACCTGCCCCATTACTTATTGAAGTTATTGCTAAAGGTTTGACCTTTGTTCCTACTACTAGAGGTGACCTAACTAGAACTCTCATTGATCTTAAGACCTTTACCAGAAATTTGAATTTAAATGTTCTTTTTGGTACTAATTCCAGTCTTATTAAAGAATTTAGAGTTGGTAGTGTCTTCAATCCAGTATTACATCCTTCCATATTGCTATTTGAGAGAATGTGTGAGAATGACTTTAGGACACTTTTGAATAATAAAGTACTGCATGAATCACAGCTATTTAATCTGTCCTGTTTGGAGAGGGATGTATTGAAAGAATTAAATTTCGCTGACATACGTGTCATTAAACCTGATAAGGGGGGTGGTTTGATTTTTATGAATATTGATGATTGCAACATCAGAATGTGTGCACTTTTGGTAAATGATGCCTATGTTAAGGTTTCTCTGAATGAGATTAATGGTGCATATCAATGAATCAGGGGCTTCATTAATGATTTATTTATTGATGGGTGCATTGATGTTGAATTATTTAACTATCTTTCTATTACCCACCCCTTACTCCTACTATGTTTGGGTTGCCTAAAATCCATAAAAAATTGGATAATCCTCCTTTTCATCCCATAGTTGATGGCAGGCAATCCATTACATATGGGTGAGTGAAATTTGTCGACACTAAATTGAAACAGGCCCTGCAAAATGAGACTCAGATATGTAAGGACTCGTGGGCCTTCTTGGGGGTGATAAACAATCTCCCTTTTTCTGAGAATTTAAACTTTTTCACAATCGATGTCCGTGATTTATATACAGTTATACCTCAGGACATCGGTTGTGAATGGATAAGAGAATTTCTTTTGGAACAACGTGGTGATGGTTCATGTATTGACCTAGTGATTTATTTATTGGAATTGGTACTTAACAATAATTATAATATGTTTGATAAAGAATTTTATTTACAGCAAACAGGTGTTGCCATGGGTTCTCCCTGTGGAGCCACTTTTGCTAATACTGTGATGGCCTATTTGGAAAGGCATTTCCTTTTTCAGGATAACGTATTTCAGGAGAGGACTGTATGGTACACCCATTATTTGGATGATATCTTTATCCTTTGGAAGGGGGATAAATATTCAGCTAATTCATTTATTGAACATATTACTGAATTTAAAAAACGAAGAGCTCTCTCAGGGTAAGGTACCTGCTGAACCCAGAAAATGTCAAAATAAAGAATGTAAAGGTGCAGATACTCCACAACAATCGAAGCCAACCAGTCCTTAGATGAAAAATATAAAATTCTTTATTCAATAAAGGTTAGTGAGCGCTTTCATGTCTACAACGGATGCTTCATCAGACTTAAATTAAAAACAATTTATTCTGAATGTTTAAATATCCAGCACTTGAGCACATGAACCAATAAAAAGACAAATTGAATTCATTGTCATGAATAATTAAATAAAACAAGCTTATAGTAAACAGTCATTAAAAACACCACATCCAAGACTGAATACATATAAAAAATAAATATACAGAAAATGGATATATAAAAAATAAATATGTATATATATATATATATATATATATATATATATATATATATATATACATGAACATAACTGTCTAACCCTAACAGTAGAAATATAGCGACATAATGCTATATAGACTAGCTGAAATTTTAAGCTGAGTATATTCAACTGCCATATATAGGCAATATAAACACTATCTTATGTATAGCCAATACAAAGCAATATCAATGTTTCAAAGCACGATCAAGTAGAAAGGGCTTCAAGCTAACCCTATCATTAAGACCATGCCCAACATTAGCCTGTAGTCTAATGATCCACCTGCTCTCTTCTTTCTCAGTAAAGTTACTAGTATTCCCTAACCTCATAGTTGTATGTATCAATTCTAGAACTAAAAACTCAAAAGTATGTGTAGTACCTTGCAATAAGACATGTTTCGCTAAAGCATTAGTCTCATTCTCCCTATTAATAGCATACAAGTGTTCTCTAAGTCTCTCCCTAAGGGTCCTATTAGTTTTCCCCACATAGAATATATTACATCTGCAACAAACAGCAAGATATACTAGATTCCGTGTTCTACAATCCGCATAGTGATCAAACTTGTAAGTCACTTTCGTATCTGGATGTTCAAAATTAGTTTTACTCAATATAAAGGTACACTGATTGCAATTCCAACATGGGAATGTACCTTTCCTTGTTGATGATAATCTATTGTCTGCTCGTCTCTCACAGCATAACATGTTTTTTAAGGACTTAGTGTTCCTGTAACAAAAATTGGGATGAGTACCAATTAGTGCCTTGAGTCTATCATCTAACTGTAAAATACCCCAATTCTTCCTTATAACATCTGTTATGCTCTTATTCTTGTTAGTATAAGTGATGACCATCCTCTTATTATGTTCAATCAACTTCTCTTGTTTGATGTATGTATCTTTATTCCTGTGAATATATGGTGCAGCCGTGCCCTTACGTTCCACTTGTTGTAAAACTGATAAATCTTTATCTCGATAACCTCTACAACTCACATCATATCGTAAATCTACTAATGCTGCTTCAAATACCAAATTTTCACTTGTTAAATGGGAGCATTGTGTAGCTTGGTTCTTTACAATATTTTCATGCACGTGAGGTGGATGCATACAGTCTAGATGCAAAAATGCATTCCTCCTACATGGTTTCCTATAGATTTCAGTGTCTATTCTCCCATTGTGTTTCTTAAGGGTAACATCTAAAAAATGTATCTGATCACGTGACCTCTCCCCCGTCAATCTCAAAAACGTGGTGGTATTATTGATATAAACTAAAAACTCATCTAGGGTTACTAAATCACCACTCCAAACAAGAAAGAGGTCATCAACAAAACATTTATAGTATTTAATGTACCCAGAATATAAATCATGTGCTAAGATATATGTAGATTCCCAATAAGCTAGTACCAGATTAGCATACGAATTGGCACAAGACGTGCCCATAGCAACCCCCATTGTTTGTAAATGGTATTTGCTATAGAATAAAAAACATTATTTTCCAGTACTAAGTCTATTAACATAGTGATCCTAATGACTTTATTGGTGGTAAAACCTTTTTCAAGAAGGTACAACCTTAAAAAGTCAACTCCTATGTTGTTAGGTATACTAGTAAACAAAGAATGAACATCCAAGGTAACCATATAGTCATCGTCCGTAAATGTATTGCTCAAGGTACTACTTGCCAAGGATTCTAAAAAATGTTGAGTATCTTTCAGTATTGATGGTGTGGAATCAACAACAGGCCTAAGCTGTTTCTCAATATAAATAGATATGCTGTCAGTGAGCCAACCTTTACCCGAAACAATGGGTCTAAAAGGGGGGTTGACTAAAGTCTTGTGTACTTTAGGGAGACCTCTAATAACAGGAACTAAAGGTTTTTCAATTAAGAAATACTTATAAAGATCAACATCTATCAGAGTGCACATCAACATCTCATACAACTCAGCATGTACATTACTAATAATCTTATTCAGGTCAAACATATGTATAACTCTATATGTTTCAACATCAGACAACATTGAACACATTGTGAGCTTATAGTAATCACTATCTAATATTACTATCGCTCCGCCCTTGTCTGCTGGTCGTATCGCAATAGTATCATTATTTTGTAAAGATTTTAATGCTGTTGCTTCTAATGGACTCAAATTATGGAATTCTGACTTAAATTCCTGTTTCTTATACAAACTATAAAAATCATTGATGCATACCTTCTCAAAACTATCAATGAGAGGGTGTAAGTCAGGTGTAAATGTAGATGGCTTCTTAAAATCACAAGACAAAATTCTTTTATTAACATCATTACTAAAATGCAAATCCAATGCTAAGCCTCTAGTGAAACATTTCAATTCGACAATTAATTCACTAATGTCCATTCCCTGCGAGGGGACAAAGGACAAACCTCTATTTAATACATTCTTTTCAACATTTGTTAATATATAGCCAGATAAGTTAATTACCATTTCAGAAAAGTTGTCTTGAGCGGTTTCTTTTGTCCTTCTACCAATTCATTCGATTGTTTGCGCTTCTTCCCTTTGTACTTATATACATATAATATACATATTTATTTTTTATATATCCATTTTCTGTATATTTATTTTTTTATATGTATTCAGTCTTGGATGTGGTGTTTTTAATGACTGTTTACTATAAGCTTGTTTTATTTAATTATTCATGACAATGAATTCAGTTTGTCTTGGTTCATGTGCTCAAGTGTTGGATATTTAAACATTCAGAATGAATTGTTTTTAATTTAAGTCTGATGAAGCATCCGTTGTAGACGTGAAAGCGCTCACTAACCTTTATTGAATAATGAATTTTATATTTTTCATCTAAGGACTGGTTGGCTTCGATCATTGTGGAGTACCTGCACCTTTACATTCTTTATATTACTGAATTTACTGAATTTTTGGAATTTACTTGGGAGTTTCAAACTGATAGAATTTATTTTTTAGATGTTCATAGGTTCATAGGTTCATACTAGGCTATCTGCCCTAGGGCATTTATAAGCCTAGCCAGAGTTGTGTGGCTTTCACCATCCCTTAGGTTGAAGAATACTATACCCATTAGTTTGCCGTGCCTCTGTCCAGCAGTGATACAGAGATGATCCCCGGGGTAAACCTACGATCTCCCATCCACTGGTCAAGATTCCTCTTGAACAGAGCCAGCGAGGTGCTCTGTCTCACATGGACCTGGATTCTGTTCCAAAGCATAGGGAGTCTCTGGGTGATGAATCTGTCCCTCCAGCACATCCTATTTATATCCGTGTTGAGGTTTAAGTCTCTTGCTCTTGTGGCTCTGGTGGATTTGGATTTTTTGAGGTGGAGCATGTCCATTAATTCCGGGTTGGACATGGCCTTGTATGTCAGGCACAGGTCACCTCTGAGCAGACGGTATGCAACTGAATAGAGCTGGAGTTTCTTCAGTCGGGCAGCATATGGTATATTTTTGAGCCCCTTTATCCTTTTGGTGAGGAACTTTTGGGGTCTTTCCAATTGCTGCAGGTGTCGGGTAAGATACATTCCGAATGGGGCATTGTACTCAATCATTGGTCTGATAAGTGAAGAGTACAGGGGAACAATGACCTCCCTTGATCTGGATGTGACCTCCTAACCACTTTGGCAATGTGAGTGTCAAAAGAAAGGTTACTGTCAACTTGGGTCCCCAGGTCCCTGATAACCTCTTCTGTGCTTAATGGATTGCCACCTATGTGGTAACTTGAGGTTACCTTGTTTTTACCAAAGGGTATGACTATACATTTTTTGGTGTTTAGCTTAAGGCCATGGCTCTGGCACCAGTTATCCATTTCTATGAGACCTCTCTGAAGGATATCTGTGTCTGATGGATTTTCAACTATGGCGCCCAGTTTGCAGTCATCTGCAAACTTTGTTAGCCACAATCCTCCTATGTTTGCCTGCACTTCTGAAAAGTAGATGCCGAACAAGAGGGGGCCCAGGACTGAGCCCTGTGGGACACCGCTTGTGACCAGCTTGGAGTCTGACATGACACCAGCAACTCTAACCCTGTGGGTTCTGTCCTTGAGCCAGTTTGCAACCCATCTTGTGACATATGGGTTTACATTTAAGCTGGTGAGCTTTTCTATGATACCCGAGTGGGGTATTGTGTCGATAGCTTTTGCAAGGTCAAGGTAGGCTGTGTGAACTGCCTTACCCTCATCAATGGCCTTGGTGACTGTTTCAAAAAAGTCAAACAAGTTCAAGAGGCATGATCTGCCCTTGACAAAGCCGAATTGGGTAGGATCCAATGTCTGTAGGTCCCCTATGTCTTTATTTATGAGTTCCATTATGATCCTCTCCATAGCTTTGCAGACCAGGCTTGTTAAGCTTATGGGGCGGTAATTACCAGGGTCCGTAGAAGCACCGCCTTTGTGGAGTGGGACCACAGTTGCCGTACGCCACTCTTTGGGTATGTATCCTGTAAGGCTAAGATTAAACAGCAGCCTTATGTGTGGGTTTAGTTCCTCATTGAGTTCGTGTAGCACACAGCCGGGGACACCATGTTGAATTGATTAAGGACCCCGCTACGAACAGGTACATTTCTAAGATTTTTAGAAAGTCAACTTATTCTAATGCATTCCTTCATTACTCTAGTCGCCATCCATTTTCGCAGTAGAGAGCTGTTGTGAAGGACCAACTTGTTCGGGCTGCAAGGATGGTTTCTTTGGAATGCGATTTTTTTGAAGAATGTAACTTGTTGAGGGAAATGTTCATTAAACGTGGTCACCCCAGTAAATTAGTCAACGACCTTTTTGGGGAAGTCCAATTTAAAAGATTGAATGATATTTTTAAACCATTGTTGACTTATAGTGACAGGTTGGACACTCCTGAACTAGAAGAATTTGGTAATAACATCAACAACGATTCTTTGACAAATGAGGGAAATGAATTAGTGACTGGCCATAATATTGTAGCATCTGACCCTAACCAGCTTTATGCTTCTTCTAACTTGGGTCTGGCTAAATTGAGTTTTATTACCACCTTTTCAGTGGATGCCCCCTTACTTAAATCCATCATATTTAAAAATTGGTGTTTTCTTTTGGACGACAATGCAGTTAGAAATAGTGTGGGAGATTCCCCCGTTATAGCGTTTAGGAAGGGAAGGAATCTGAAAGCATCCCTTGAGAATGGAACTTTGAAATATCATTTACCACATTGTGGTATGTTTAAACGTGGGGCTTGTCATTGGTGTAACTACATCAAAGTTGGGAATTTTTTTGTTATCCACGACAACAAATATTATAAGGCAAGTTCAATTGTAACACAAGAGGGGTTGTTTATTTCGGTTCTTGTATGAATTGTCCTGCATTTTATGTGGGTAGAACAGAAAGACCCCTTAAAAATAGAATTTATGAACATGTGTATGCAATTGAGAAAATGAACTTGAATAATTCCCTAGCCAGACATATTAAATCTTGCCCTACACACAGTTTTTTTTTCCATGTTATTGAAAAAAATGTTGATAATATTAGTGGGTGGGCCAATGGACTTGAATTTGGATGAAAAAGAGCTGATATGGCAACTGAAATTGAATGCTTTGGCTCCCCAGGCTTGAATTTTTCTGTTTCCATCAGAAGTGTTCTTAAAGTGAGGGTTCTTACCAGAAGAATATACATTTGTATAATTATTTATTATGAATATTTTTATATATGTATAGAGTTTTTGTGTTATTATTTGTATTTTATTTAAATTCTTTTCATTGTGAATTATTATTACTGTCCTAAATTATTTTGAGGTTTATATATCCATTATATTTGATATGGACATAGTACTTTAAATGGAGGCTTGGTTTTCTTAAATGAGTGGTGATGTCATAGTTTAAATACTTATATAAGATTTGTAATGTGTTGTTGATTTGTCTGATGAAGTTTGCTAATACAAGTAAACAAAAGCGCTTACTTTATTTTCTTGTGATTCTGTGTGGTTCTTTACTTCGTTTTAATAGTTCTCAGTTTGTGTTTTTATTTGGTTTGTTCGTTAGTCTGAATTTATAACAGATGAACACAATTTTCAGATGCTTTAGCTGCATTTATTTATTTCATCAGGAGAAACTGAATTTCTTTCATTAACAGTAGAAAGACTCTTCCTGTAGCTTTTGTAAAACTGGATCTGATGTTTGAATGACTTTCAGTCTCTTGGCATGGGAGGTGAAAAGTTGTCATATTGCAAATAATCTTTCTAGATCATAGTGTCACCATTTTCAGTAACAATTTGAATGATTTTGCTATGTATATGACACACACACACACACACACACACACACACACACACACACGCATGCACGCACAAATGCACGCATGGACTCACTCACACAGAAACACACTCTGCAGGAGCTTATTTCCTGTATAATGCAATGTTACCTGTGTTCAGAACATTCCTGTTTGTTTTAGCAGGTGAACATTACTTCGATTTAAAATGTGAACCAGCTCAGACAATAAAGATTAGACTTCTCTGTCTTATGGAGAAAAAGAAAGCTTGTCTAGCAGACTGTACTGACTGAATATTTCCCAATGTTGTTTCCATCCATGATGCCTCTATAGAACATTTTCAGATTAAGAGGATTCAGTTCAGAATGCAATTGTTTAGTTCAGGCAAACTGTGAGTCAGTCAGTCAGAGTATATGTTTACTTCTGTATCTGTTCTATACAGTTTATACATTCTTTGCATGAGAGGAAACTGAGAAGAGAGATGGCCTGCTTTGGGCATCATCAATTTCATATCTATTGACTTTGCCTGCAAGTTATTTACAGTACGGAGGTAGAGGAACTACAATCATCTTCTTTTGGTATGGTGTTTAAATTACCTAGCTGATTATGTTTCTATTGTGCCATCTGCTTTTTCAAGCAGTTTTATTTCACATTTTTTATCAAAACATATATTTCTTTTTATTTTTCTTCTTAAACAGTGTTGCTTAATTTTTAAGTAAAGAATTTCATTATTATATCTCAAATGTTTGTGTCCAGCTGCATATTAATATGATAAGGGGAAGTGCATCAAACTAGAGAATTATAATAGTTAGCAACCACCTTTAATATAATAATTGTTCGTCTATAGCTGCTGTAATTTCAAAGTGCAATTAGCTTATGTATGCACAGTTGTTCAGTGTTGGTGCATAGATTGGTCTGACTGGTTGCAACATGTTACTTTACAAGAAGGAATAGGCAGTTCCCCTGAAAGGATATTATCAGCCCTCCTGAACATTACTATGTGTAGGGAATTCAAAAGGTCTGATCAAGATTCAGCTTCTGTTGATAAAATAGTACTGTAAGGTGCTTAGTTTGGGGAGGGGCGATTTCTGAGAAGGCAGTGGTTATAATTCTGCTTTTAACTGTGGAACTTATTAGGTCATGGCTAATATTAGCTGTACCCAAAGCAGCAGATTTAATTTGCTATGTGCTCTTAAGTCTAATTACCTCTCAAATATTATTACTAAATTATGTCTTTTGTCCTTCCATTTTCACTTTTATTTTAAAAATAAAACCATCCCTAGGATTCAGAAAAGAGGGATGTGTCAAGTTACAGTCCCTGTCACAAGTAGGTCAAATCATGCAATCACTAAAAATGTGATTCAGAGATAGCTTTGGCTGCAATGAGAAGAACCTCATTATTGACTAATTTGCATGCTTATGAATTTTTGCACTACCTCTGATTAAAGTACTTTGCAGTGACATTTTTTTCTGGTGGCCCATGCATTGTGCTGATATATGAACCATACCTCTCATATGTCCACAGGCTGGCAGAATGTTCCTAATGTTGCTTCTTTTATTCGCTGTATCCTTCAAAAAAATTCAGATTTTATGGTAAACCACTAAGGGTTACAGTAAGTAAATAATGCCAGGTGCAAGAGTTTCATACTTCTTATTTAGAAGAATGCATGGCAATGTTTTTATATTACTTTTAATGAATTACAGTAATATTTAAAAATTGTACCACATTTTAGACATTTTTACCCTTGTTATTTTTCACTTCATCCAGAATTCTTGAGCAACAATGTTATCGAGTTTATCTAAAAAACCCTGTGTTGGTTTATGACTGATTGTGCAGCTGCCTGGAAAAAGAAGATTTATTTTGATTTATACATTATTATTACCACTGTTTTACATTCTTTGTAGGAAGAAAGGATCAGCTTGTAGACAAGATTTACTTTGATTTATAGTTTGTTGCTTTACCTCTATTTTTTTACTGTTTGTTCTCAGAAAGGGAGGATGGGTTTTTGACAGACAGATTCTTTTCTAGCCATCTCAAGGGGCCTAGTCAACTATAAATTCGTATAGACTGTAGAGAGGAGAGGACAAGCCAAATCTTATCTAAACAGATCCATGTTGTTTGTGACTGATTGTGCTGTTGCCTGGTCAAAGATTTAATTTGATTTATGTTTTATTTTTACCAATGTTTTTCACTGTTTGTAGGAAGAAAGGGATAGCGTGTAAACAAGATTTACCAGAGTGTTGGTTTCTTTACTGTTACAAGAGGTATGACTGCAAGCAATAGTGAGAAAGCTATTGTGTGACTTTCCTAAATGGTACATTCAGAGCACTGACTATATTCTACTTAACTTAATATTTAGTTGTATATTGGTTGTATGATTTTTCACTTGAAAGTTGATTTAAGATCTGTGTGATTTGAGTGGAAATTCATTTTTTAAATACTTTTATTTCATTTTAAAATAATGTGAATTCACATGCATAAATCAATAATCACATAAGAAAGAAAACCTGTACAAAAAATCTATATACAGTGTCCATAACAAAAGCTGACATCAAATGACATTAACATTTGTTTAATAAATCCATAAGTTTTTGCCAAAATAGTTTCTTATATGTAACATTTATAGTTCTATTATGCAAGGTTTGCAACTGTATTACATACATTTATTAGTAGACAAGTAAATTCTGAGAAAGAGAGGTAACATTTACTTTTCCAGTTTAGTGTAATGACCTTTCTAGCAATAGCCAGGATAGACCATAGGAGAAGCACTTGAGTTTTAGGAACTGAACCTGGAATTGAAACATTAAATATGATTAAAGAATTTGTTATATCACATTTGTCTGACCACAAGGCTTTAGCAACATTTCAAAATTCTTCCCAAAATAAAGCAACCTTGTGACATTTTAGGATCATATGCTCACAGTCTGCCTCAAAATTATAGTTACATCTCCAACACCTTAAATTTTCTTTTTTATAAAAAAGCCCTATTTTATGTGATGTTAGAAAGCTTCTATGCAAAAACTCTGAGGTAAAAATTCTCCAGTAAATGGATGATGTGGAGTTGCTTACAGACCTTAGACAAAGGTTTTTATTGACCTCTGGAAATTGTTCATTGTTTATTTTTGTAGAATATTCCCAATGAGACACATCAATACCCATAAGTCCTGTTCTTAAAATGTTGTAGATTATTGGTAAGTATGACTTATTCTTATTTTTAATAGCATTAATTTGAAAAAAGATTTCTAAAATTTTTGGAATGGGTTTAGTATTTATGGTTAGTAGCATTTGTAAAGTACTATCTATGAATTCTCTTAGGGGGAATTTAATAAAGCCTACTCATCTTTTTTTTCTGTGTAGGCATTGTGCCATGCTGCTTACATGGGTTTCCAGATTTTTAAATTCAGTAAGCACTGCTGAGCGGGTCTCATGCACACGTCAACATGGAAACTTCTGTGGCATGCAAATCACCTCATAAGCAGGTGAATCTAATGCAAATGAGGTAGGTAGAGCAATCCAGAAAGCAGATAGGCATCTGTTTTGACTCTGTGTCAGTGTCTGTAGTGTATGCAGAAAAATTCCGTGCACAGGAGTGTAGACAGACAAGAAGAGTCATAAAAATGGAGATATATGGACAAAAATGTCATACCACATACACATATAAACAAAACTATTACCCTGTAAGGGGAAAAATTAAAGGAAATATTTTTTTTAATAATCTGGGCATATTAAAGTGGCATGCGGCAGTGCACAAACATGTTTTATAGAAAAATGAAAAAATGGGAAAAAATAATATTATGAGACAGGACTGTGCATGGAGTCCCTACAATGTTGCATTGGTGCTGTTGCTAATATGATTGGGCTATGAAGTGTGCAGTTTCCAGGCTGTGAGCATGGATACCTACACAAATGAGGTGGAGTTAGTGAATAGCAGAAAGGATTAATCATGTCCACATATCCCCTTTGTGTGGGCTTATACCCATGTTGCTGTTTACACAGGATGTAGCTGACATCAGGAGGGGGTGGGTCCACTGACTTCTAAGCTCATTTCAGCTTAGGTGCACATGTTTGAGTGGTGTGCCACCTAGCTGACCTTGTCTTTCCAGGGGTGTGTCTACTAACTTCTAAGCTTTCTTTACCTTCCATGCATGTGTCTGCATGGCATGCCACCATACTGAGCATGTCTGAAAAGAATATTTAATTAGTCTTAACCCTTGTTTAAGCTAAAATAGGGTTATTAAATTATGGTAATTATATTACAGGCAGGTGGAAGGTATCATACTTAGCCAATCACACATTGTGCACCTACAGCAGAGCTCTATAAAGTATGCATATACCCTAAATTCTGATTTTCATTCCCAATACTCTGGACCATTGGAGTACAGACTTGGGAATTTTAACTGAGCGAATGTTAGGGGCTGCTGCAGGTCTGCTACACCTGTATGTGCTAGATGCTGAAGTCAATGCTGCTGCTGCTGACAATAGGCCTAGACAGAGAAGGAGAAGAGTGCTCAGACCCACAAACACCTTCCAGGAGCTACATGAGCTGGAGATTGTAGAGCACTATAGGATGGACAGGGATACAAGAACTCACTGAGCTCAGACAACCATAAATCAGAACCAAAGCCAACAGAGAGGAATCCATCCCAGTGGAAATAAAGGTATGTGTAGCCCTTAGGATAGTAGCTTCAGGCAAGTTCCAAAGACCAACTGAGGACATGATGGGGGTCTCACAGGTATCAGCATCCAGGGTACTCCACCAGATCCTGGATGCCATGTACCACATGCCACTGAGCAAATTTATTTTCCCCTCACCACTGAGGCAAGGGCCAATAATATGCAACACTTCTACCATGTAGCACATTACCCTGAAGTGCTGGGTGGCATGCATTGCACTCATGTACACATCAAGGCACCACCTGGTGAGGAGAGTAGAATCTACATCAACTGCAAGGGGTACCACTCCTTCAACTTCCAAGTCATGTGCAATTCCCAGGAGATTATCATGAATGTGTGAGCTGCCAGCCCTGGCAGTTATCATGACTCTCATATCTGGTACATGTCACAGCTGTACCAGGTGTTTTCTAGGGGGGCATCCCACATTGCCATTTACTATGGGATGCTAGATACGCCCTGGAACTGTGGATGATGACACCCATCAGAAATGCGCACACACCCACCGAAGAATGCCATAATGAGGCACACGCACAAACTAGGAACATCATAGAGCATGTGCTTTGGCTTCTGATGTCACGGTTCTGGTGCCTCAATATATCTGATGGAGCCCTGCAGTACTCTTCAGTCACATGAGCACTGATATTCACAGTATGTGCCATGCTACACAATATAATCCTGTGGAAACAACTGCAGCAGGATCAGCAAAGGGAAGGAATACACAGTCCTCTACCAGTGCCTAGGTCACCACAGCAACAGTCACAGGAGGACTCAGAGGAGGAACCCCCTTGATAATATCCCTGTAGGCAGATGTAGGTGTGCCCAGTACACCCTGGCTTTGGCTAAGAGACAATGCATAGCACATTCACTGACAGCCTAGGGCCCTAGGGACTGACACCTTACTCTTACTCAAATACAATAATTAAAATTGATGGCATGCAGCCCACTCTGGTTGGTAGCTTGGGTGGCTCAGGGGACTAAACAAGTTAGTATGGGTGATACTGTTGATGGTTCAAATCTGGAACTATCCACATCTTTTGCATGTGAGGTATTATTATGTTGGTGTTATCATAGACTGTCAGTCTATGTGTGGTTCAACATTATGAACCTCTGTCACATATTAATAACATCAGACAGCTGGAGAATGCCATGGACATTTTGAGTGAAGTGCAGTACTGCAGAAACAGGGAAAGATAGTGTCTGTAACACAAAAAAATCCCAGACTGGAGTGCAGGTAGGTGTGGCCTGGAGTCACTTTATAAGTACTTACAGTCCCACTAAGCATGCCTATACACTTAGTTAAATTGAGTCCAATCCTTCAATCCTGTTGCCACTTGATCAAAATGGCTTGTCATGTATACATATGTCTATACATACATACATATATTTATACATATCCATCTGTCACTATCTCTCTCTCATATACATAGTATATCTATCTCTATGTATTATCATATATATATATATATATATATATATATATATATATATATATATATATATATATATACATATATATATATATATATATATATATATATATATATATATATATATATATATGTGTGTGTGTGTGTGTGTGTGTGTGTGTGTGTGTGTGTGCATTTGTGTGTGTATCTCCCTTCAAAACAACTGAGAATCACTCATTGGCTATCAAACTGTAATAGTTATGCACTTTTGGCCCTGTAAGTTGCTGCTGGCTTCCAAACTGCCTTCTTCTAAAGGGCCTGATGATGTCATCTACTTAAAGACTACCTGCTGCCATTGTAGCATCTAGCACAAGCCATAATGCATGCGATAAATATTGTGACCTATAGTGTGTAAGACTAGAGAGGTATTTTAATCTCACTGCAGGTCGCGTGATGCGTGTGAGTATGTCCAGATGGCATAAATGTGATCACCTCAGTATTTATTTATGTATTTTACATTTGTTGACCGGGAGTGTCCGACTGAGCTCAAGCCCTTTTTCAGTGGAGGCCCAGGAGAAAAGCTTCAAAAAGTACATAAAAATAACATTACAATAGAGATAGTCAAGATGTTACAAATCATATTTAATGCAGTTGTTGTTGAATTCTATAACATTGTTAACATAGGATGATAACAATTAAGTATAGAAAGTAATAAATTTAGTAAGTTTTACTAATCTAAGGATCAGTCAGCAGTGTATACATAAGCTTAGGAAGTAACATAGAAGGCAATAGAAAGTAAGTAGTTCAAGCTAGGCATCATGACCTAATTTGACAGCACTTTATAGGTAGGTAGTGGTTGGGGGGGGGGTGTACAATGGCAGATCCAGTGTTTTTTAAAATGGTCTTTGGTGGCTATTTTAAATTGTTTGGGGAGAGTTTGGTTCCTTATTTCAAGTGGGAGTTTGTTCCAAGCAATGGAGGGGTGGTAGTTGTATAAGTTACACCCAGTTTTGGATTTTGGTTTGTAAACTTTTAATAGGTCTTTGATTGTGCTTTGGAGGTGTCTGGTAGGGGTAGAGTGGGAGATAAGGGAGGACAGACTAGGGCAGAAATCAGGTTGATATAGTTTGGGGTGTATGATTTGGAGCTGGGATTGTAGGAGCAGGTGAGGTAGTTCTAGCCAGTTCAGGTGTTTTAGTGAGAGGCAGTGGTGAGATTTATATGTTCGTTGGGCAAAAAATCTAGCTATCTTGTGATAAGTAATTTCTAATTTGGTGAGTAGGGAGGAGTTTAGATTAGTAAGTATTTGGGAACAGTAAGTTAAGCAAGGTAATAGGTATGAATGAGTAAGAGAGATCCTAGCTTCAGTGGTAAGGAATTTTTAATTCCTATACAGGAGTCCTGGATTTTTTTGATACAATTGTTAATGTGTAGGTCGAATTTTAGTTGATCATCTATGGTAATCCCAAGTAGTTTTGTGCTAGTCTCCACTTCTACAGGAGTATTGTTTAGGGATGTTATATAGAAGGGAAATTTGATGTGGTTGGCAGATTTAGGAATAAAGAGTAGCAATTTAGTTTTTTGGGGGTTGAGAATGAGCTGGTTATTGGTGAGCCATGTCTCTACTAAGTTGAATGATGTCAGGGTAGTTGATAGGCTTTCAGAGGGTGAGTAAGCAATGGTGATGACTGTTGAGTCATCAACCTATTGGACAATGGTAGACTGAGGACAAGAGGAGAAAAGTGTGTTAGTGAAGATGTTAAATAGGAGAGGGCCAAGGATGGATCCTTGAGGGCCACCTGTTCTTACTGAGAGGGGTATAGATATTGCTGAGTCCCATCTCAATGACTGCTACCTGTCAGTAAGATAGCTAGAGAACCATACTACTGTATCTGGGGTGAAGTTAAGGTCTGTAAGTTTGCTGAGTAGGTGAGAGACAGTGTTGAAGGCCTTTAAAAGGTCAATGAATAGGCAGGATGTGAGCTTATGATTGTCTTTGGCTAAAGAAATAGTGTTGAGAAAGGATAGTAGAGCTGTGCAAGTACTATGCTTGGGGCAAAAACCGTGCTGTGTAGGAGTAGCTTTTCATATGAGAGATGAAGCATAACTAGTTTGTGTATACATTTCTCGAGGACTTTAGGGAGAGGAGAGAGGATGGTGATAGGTCTGAAATTGGAGATTTCAGTAGGGTTACCTCCTTTATGAATAGGAAGAGTATAGAACTGTTTCCAGATAGATGGTACTTTGGACTCATAGAGGGAGCAATTTATAAGAATGGATACAGACATAGCAAGGGAGTGTGTGGCAATCTGGAGGAAATAAGAAGGGATATTGTCTGCAGGTACAGAGCAAGGTTTGAGTTTTGAGAGTAGAGTTTTGATGTAGTTTGTGGAAACAGGTTTGGGAGAGAAGGAGTTCACTGAGTTAGTTGTTGAGAGAGGTACAGGGAGGTTGGAATTGTTGTTGTTAGAGGGGTTAGGGTTAAACAGTTTGGAAACTGACTCAGTAAAATAGGTGTTGAAGGAGTTGGCAGTCTCTTCAGGTGACCTGTCAGGACATGGGTTTGGTGAAGTTGGACTGCCAGAATGTAATATCTGATTTATAGCATTGCAAATTTTTTTAATTAGATTTAATTGTGTTGGGGGGATTATAATAGAATTATTTTTTGTTAATGTTGATATGTTTTTTTGTTTGATTTCTCAGTTCTTTATACTTCTGCAAGTCAGCTTGAAGTTTGGATTGTGCCCAAATCTTCCAAGCTCTATCTCTGGCTTTCATAAGGGTATGGGTGGTTTTGGACAACCAGGGTGAAATGTTTGCTTTTACCCAAACTTTTCTGGGTGGAGCTAGAGAGTTTGAGATGCCAAGAAAAGTTGAGTTGAAGGCATTTACAGCATCATCTAATGGGATCTGTCTAAGGAAATTCCAGTTAACTTGAGAGAGAAGGGTTCTAAATGTGTCAGGGTTAAAATTAGAAAGTTTGCAGCAGGTGATGTGCTGATGTGGTTTGGGTACATGGGTAGCATATCGGAGCACTTTTGTAGGTGAATGATCAGTAACTTAGAAAGAGGTAGGGTTTGGCAGAATTTTATTTGTATTAGGTGATATGGCCCTCCAAAAGCCTGACCACAACTAGGCCTGCTGATGCCATCAAGTATAATATGTCCTAAACTGATAGTACTATCAGACATAAGGTGTGCTGGCGTGCATCATGTAGTCTGATCTGTAGTGTGTACCATTACATAGGTAAGTGTTCTAATCTACATGCAGCCAACTTGCACTATGTGTGTGTCGTGCCATGTCCTGTAAGCAGTAACTGGAAATGGTGCTATCCTCAATGTAGCCATGTTTGTGTGTGTGGCTGTTAGAGTAATTTACATCAGCTTATAGAACTATAGGATGTTTGAAATTCATTAACATAATGGCCATACAGCCATCTCAATCGTAGACAACTGTATATCCTTATTTACATGATCAACACATATTGCCCTAGTCCAAAAAGGACACAAACAGATTCCCTGTGTTGAAATGATGGTCTCCTAGCCAATCATACAGATGGCATGTGCTGAGGTGCACTGAGGTGCTCTGCTTGCCATCAGCCAGGATTCTGTTTCAAAGGCGAGTTAAAGTCTGCTAGACAAATCTCTCCCACCAGCATGTATTACTAATGTCACATACTAGGTTAATGTCCTTAGAGTGATTAACCCATGTACTATGCCACCTACAGATATGCAGCATTTAAAATCAAGCACAGTCACACATTTTCCCATATGTAAGGCAGAGATCACCTCTGAGTTGTCTATATGCTATATTCTACAATAACAATGATTTCAGACAATCCCTATTGCACACATGCTGAAGACATGAAGTTCCCCTGTGAGGAACCATGCTGTTGTGTGCAAGTGCCAGTACTGCTTGGAAAGGTTCATTATCAAATGGCCATTCCACTCAGATACTGGCATGAGTATGTCAATTACAGCTGATTGTGCCCTCAGTTATGACATATGATTCCCATCATACCACTGGGGAGACATGGAGATCTCAGGCACATTAGGTGTAAACCTGTGTGGCCAGGTCTGTGTGCCCTGTCTTTTCACCCCTAAGTATGCACATCATATGTTGAGACTGATATGCTACTTACCAGGTACATAGGTGTTAGTGATGGAAATGATACTACAGATATATTTGCATGGAGTTTATGGCCATTATTATGTCAAGAGAATTTGTTCAGCAATACCCTCTTGTAGGATATTGACATAACTCACAGACTCCATGAGTGCTCACAGTTTACAAGAATCAGTCAACATTGTTAGCCACAGACAGTCAGTATTCACTTGTATCGTGGTTAAATGGATTCCAAGCAGTAGAGGATCCAGGACTGAGCCCGCTGAACACTGCTGCTTACATTTCAGCTATTAGAAGCAGATGTTCCTATGTTGAGTACTTGTGCCATCAAAGGGCCGTTACATGACACCTGCAATGATAGCACTGTGGATGCCTAACTGGGTGCTTTGTAAATGATACCTGAGTAGGGGATATAGTCAGAAGGCTTGACTCAGTCCAGGGGGTTGTATACCCTGATGTCCCCTCACCCAGGTCCTTGATGACTGCCTCAGAAATGTCCACCATGTTTAACAGTCATGATCCCCCTGTCAGATATCCAAACTGTGTACAGTCAACCTTGTGTAGATCACATATATGTGTACTGATCAGCTCCATGATGATTGCCCCTATGGCCACAAAGATGTGGATACTCAGGCAAAGAGGTCTATAGTTCTGGTGATCAATGCATGCACCATCTCTGTGCAAGGGTATAACAACTGCCATTGTCCAGTCAGCTGGGGTCTGGCCAGTGGTTTCAGCATGATTGCAAGGTGTTCCCAATGGTGTTAGTAATCCACAACAGATCCTATGTAGGATTCAGCCTGGGATGTTAGCATGTCCAGTATATGCTGTGTATCCTTGATAGAAAGGTCATTTATGACCTGCACTGTAGATATGGAAGTTATGGGACAGGATAGAGGAATGTCATGTGTCGCATGTGGTGGGGACAGGGGAGTGAAGTTGATTCAGATCATGTGGGACTGCAGGTTAGCTATCAGTACAGACCCATTGTATATGGCATCATAATGTATGAGTTCACCAACAATCTGTACCATTCCTTTGAGGTTACACATGTAACTACACTGTGCATTGTAGATCTGCTTTGTGTGGGCGGCTAATTTTGTCACTTACCGTGTCTACACAACATCACAACAACACTATGTGGTTGTTTTAGCTGAGGAAGTAGTGCATCCATTTTGGGTGGGGCACACTCACCCCAACTGTCACACAGCAATTTGCACCTCTTATTCTATAGCCTGATAATGGCAGTTGTCCACCAGGCTGGTTTATTGTGCCAAGAGGAGCCTGTGTTCCTCCTGTCAGATACAGCCAAGTTCATGGATTTGAAATGCTGCTGGCATAATACATGGGTGTAGATCTCTGCATACCTGTCTGTCCCATCAAAGTGGGGAGGTGCAGTCAGTCTATGTAAACCATCCAACAAGAGGTAATAAATGGCTTTGTTGAAATATGTCTGTATTGTCTACAAGGGGGGTTAGTGCTGCTAGTTTTAATGACACTGATCTGTGGTCAGATCCCACCAGGGAGGACCCCATATTGGGGGGCTGCAGTGGTCACCCATATTGGTAAACATGTGAGGCAATACATTGGTTCCCTTTGGGGGGATGTCACGACACTACTCCAAAGCATTGTAATTAAGGATGTAGACTAATCTTTGGGCAAGTGAGCTGCAGAATGGCTAAGCAACCCTGTTGGTGGTCATTCAATGCCACCCCACAACATGGTGTAATGATATATCTTGATAAGCACATGTACATACAAATACACACAATGGGTATCTGGATTCATGCAGCTGCTCCTGTAGCCAACTATTGCTTGATTATGTGCCCTTCCAGTACTGAATGGCACCTGCATCATGCACCTGTGTCTATGTGAAACTACAGTGTTTCACAAAATCTGAATGTGCATCTATCCTTAATGAGTATGTGTACACCACCTACATTACCTTGAACGCTGTCATTTTGAGGTGTGAAGATGTAGCTGGATGTGTAGTCTGGTATGGCTGTGGTACTGTCCACAGCCTTGAAGCAGATGTCCTTGACTACACACATGTCTGCATAATCCAGGGTGGGGACACATTCCACAGAGTGGGGTTCAGTGTTGCCATACCCACCGTGTAGCAGCATAACCATGATGTTGTATAAAGATGGTATTCTCATTGCCAGATTTTCCCTGAACTGCATTTTGGGGGTGTCAGTAGCATTTTCCAGTTCTCCAAATCACAGGGGCGAGAGATGAAGACCCTCACTGATGAAGCATTGATGTCTGTTGAGGAAGGGCTCCCAGATAGACATGTAGTAGATCCCCAGAAAATGACACCACACGCTAAGGCAATTATTGACTTCCATCAATTTCCAAGTGTATGGAGCCATCATCCTAGGTTATGGTCAACTGCAACTGAATGCTATGCGTATAGACATGGGAGACATAGACTGTCTAAGCATATTCCTGGGTCTGCATATGGGCCAGTGACATATGTCCCTAGACATACACACCTGCAGGAACTATGATGTCAACATTATGTTAATTGATATTCCCTGATTTGTGGCAATGTGTGATAAGGCCTATCGTGTCATCCCACAGACAGCTATCTGTGATCTTTCCCATATGTAGCCACTTGACACAGACATCAATGTGTCTCATGATGTAATCACCTCTGACTAAGAGTTTTGATTTTGTGTTTTGCCTCAGGTGTTTGAGCGATGAGAGAGTGGTGCATGTAGTATTATGTGTACAGTGCACTCCAGAGGCAGAAGTTTCTGAGGTGTCAGTTTGGCAATGTGTCTGGTAAGGAGCTGCACACATACAGGTGTGTGTGATATGGGTGTAGGTGGTGCAGTATGTGACCTGTGCATGTTGGCATAATGCTCATTTTCATATGATGACTGTTGGAGACAGCATGGCAGCAAGGTTGGAAATGCAGTGACATCTATCGCATGTTGTATTTGTGTGTCATAGGAGTAGAAGGGTGGGGACTGCCAACATCACAGCAGCAGGTCCTGTAAAGTTAGGGTCATGCTACCACACCCTTGGAGCTCACAGCCTAATATACAGTGTTTGTAGGCACACCTTGCTGTGAAAATGTGGATGCCTGTGCATACATATAGGACTTGTTCAACTCTGCTGACATTACGTTGGCCTCACAAGCATACAATGCCTGTCAAGCAACTAGACAGCACACTAATTGCTGTATGACATGATGTGGGAACACAAACAAGTGTGTCAGTTATATAACTGTACAGTATGACATGCCTAAGACATGTGGCAGATGTACACACATTGGCCAAAGGTGGCCAGTCCACTGCAGTAGGCTTCACAGCGATGTCATGCAGATATCCACCAGTAATGTGTTGAAGGGCAGGATGCATGACTAACTGTGAAATTGTCACCTATGATGGCTCACTGCCAATGTGCTGATTGTTTCAGCAAGACTTGACATTTATGTCACTGGACATTGTACATTATATTGTGGCATTAAAAAATGCTACTAATCCCCCTCTTGTCAGTTCCCTAGTTACATACCACCAACCCTAGAACAGAAGGCATAAGACATGCAAAAGCCAACTGAGTGCCCAGGTTGCTAATCAAGACATCTACCTGGAAAAGTGTATGTGAACCCTACAGAGCCTTTCATGATGTCGGACAGCAATGTGGACCGGCTGTGTCCTGCTTGTCATCATGGGCTTTGTAGTAACATTTTGCTTGTGATGAAAGAAAACTTATTGGAGCATGGTATGCTATGTGAGAGTGGTGTCGGTGATACCAGCAGTAATAGTTGCCATGCACTGGCAATTCCGTGGACTCCCATGCTTAACACAGTCTTCACAAGGCCCTTGTATCCTTCCAGTACACACTGCTTGGGTAGTGTGCAACTGCATAATACCTGTGTAAAACCCCACTTTACCTTCACAGGGTATACATATTAGACTTCCCTAACATGTTTGTATCCAGTCTGTACGTACACCTTGGATGACTCTCTTCTTGGAACATGCTGCAAGTAACTGCAATACTTAGTTGCACAAAGGACAGCTACCATGTAGTGCCAAACAATGTCCTCAGATCTCTGAGTAATGTGACATGACATACCATCAAAGGAGTTAGCATGGATACGAGCAGTAACACTGTCATACACCTACTGACACTGGGCCACACATTGTTTGTTATGCCCATGGCAAAATCATGCCTACTGACACTAACTGGTGGACCCCATTGAGTGTTACACTATCCAGTGGATGACAGGAATGCTATTCACTCTAATTACCATGGCCTATCAAGGTGTTTGACAATATTAGGTCAGCAGGTTATGCTAGAAACTGTGTAGGTTATCTACAGAGTGCTATCTCAGCTGGTGGATAGGCAAGTGTCTGACAATCATAATCTGGGAAGATAGCATTGGGAGACCTATGCTGTAATGATGGCCGTCACCAGTGGATTTCCCCAGACATCATTAATGAGGTACCCCTTGTAGCCATTCCCTCTCTGCAGTCACAGCCACTGTCAGTGCCCGCTGACTGAGTACATTAGCAGATGATTGTGTAGCTCAGAAGCTGTCAATGAATCCCACACAGAACCAACAGTTATCCAGGATGCCCTGAGACACATGTTCAGTCATTCATGCCACTGACAAATACTAAATGCCAAAAACTGCACACTACTATCCTGTGGAAAGTCATCCACCCCAGGTAAACATAGAATTATCTGCACACCACACACAGTTGAGTCATTGCACATGAATTTATGGACACAGAGAGTAATATAGCCTTTGAGTATTACTGGTCAGAAAGATGTGGGGCTGCATTCAATGTTGTACAACCTAAACAGAAAGGTATGTGATGTAAATCTCAGACTGTCATTGCTATATTGAATGTGACACTCATCAAACCTATCATCATGTACAATGGCACCCTTGCTATGTCACTACACAGGCATATCTTACAACTGTAGCAGCCATACAGTTTCCATGGTACACCAATACACATTGCAGATAACATGTCCTATGGAGTCCGTGTTAAGACCGTACATGTGTAGTTTGTCCCTTAAATGCTTTGGAGAGGATGTGTATGGCTGCCATACAGGGAGGTGTCAGATCCCACTATGTACCTCCCGCATATCCATGACAGGACTAACACATGTCTTACTTGTTCTACACACCTACAGCATCATTATGGTATAAATAGCACATGCTGGAGAGACAGTTATGTAACACAGACAGTACACTCTATATGTAACAGCCCCCCTCCCATGCATGTGAAGCACACATCTGCTGTGATAACATCATGTTCAGGTCCACTATGGGATGCAGAACAAGACAATCATAGCTGTCATCCGACAAATATCTGTTCTGGACACAGGAAATTTGTAGATAGGCCATCTCCAAAACAACAGCTTGTAGATGTGTTAGCTTCCAAAACTCTGGAGACATCTATCAAGGCTATCAGACCTTTTCACAGATTAGGGATGCATGAGTATGCTGAATGATATCATTGTCCTTGATAGCCTATTATACACATATGGACCTATGGAGCCATACACTTATAATGCTGTACCTTGCTGAATACATATTTCTTCTGTGCTGATGTTCTATCCTGTGCTGTGACTTCTATGGCTTTATTGTCACTGTGTATTCAGAGGTGTCTCCAATAGAATCCTGAAACACAAACATAAACAGGCCCATGACACACCTGTCATTTTGTAAGTATACAGGCATTACAACATCATACAACATAAGGTACACAAAATTATGTGGAGTACTCATTACAAATGTTAGCATACAATATCTGTTAGTAACCACTACAAGCAGCATGGCAAAACAATGCATTACACAAGTACATGTAAATTTATATAATCACTCTGTGCATCAGACTCATAGCTTCATTTCTCTGCATTGATGATGAAGATGACAGGGATGTGGCACAGGTATCATCAATTGTACAGGGTGTTGTGTGGGAGTGCAGGAGGTCTAGGCTGACCCAAAAGGTTGACAACATGTGTGTGAGTCAGGAAGGGAAGCAGGCAAGATAGGCCATGTTTGTCTGTAGGTGACCTGCATTTGACAGTGGAGTGTGAGTGTGTGCGTATACACAGTTAAGCTCAGTGTTGGCTCTACATGTGTGCATGTTGAACAACTTTGAACCATGCATGGTACAGCTGACAGTTCACTGTCTCCCACCCCAATCACAGGAACTGGCTCTGCCAGGAGCTGCACTGGCACCTGCATGCCTAGGGTCAGAAGCAGTGCTAGTACATGATGGTGACTGCTGTTTGCTGGGACCATAAGCCCATGGCCTGCCACATCTTGGAGTGGGAAGCACACTCCCCCCATAGCACTGGATGTGCTGCCATTATGGGACCTTGATTGTGCATGGCCATGTGGACTCTCAGTAGATGGGATTGCTGACTTACATCCATGAGGCTGATGCTCAACTCTAACCACATGTTCCAGCACAGACGCCATGTATTCTAAAACAGACACTGTCTCAGCCCACGTTCTTTCCACTGCATCAGTGAACCAATCCAGGGTGTCACCAATGCAGTGGAAGCAGTCATGAATGTCAGACTGTGCTGCATATATAACCTTGAGCATAAGTCTGGAGTTCCTTTCAGAATGTGCCTGTGCCTCCATGATGGCCCAAAACCCATGCAGATTGAACCGTGATGTGACACCTGCAACAGGGGATGGAAGGACAGCAGGCCTCCTATGAAAACTCCTATCAATCTGCCTATGTGGAACCTCACCAGCTGTCTGGCTATAGCCAGTGTCTACACTCACTGGAGCCAAAGTTGCCACACTTTCTTGTTCATTGTCACCACCCTCTGATTGTCCAATATTTGTGGCCTCTGGGGAGTGGGTATGTGTAGGCATACTGAATGTGTGCAGTGACCAGGGGCGGCAAATGCTATTGGGCTGCAGGACTGCAGTCCCTCTCAGCTGAAAAACAAAAAGAAAAGAAAAAAAAACAATGCGAGTCACAGAACATCGCAAATGAGAACTCACATTTGCCGATATCCGGACTGCTGACGAACCAGTCTGGAGCATGCGCACAGAATCCAGACTGCCTCACCAGCAGTCTGGATTAGGAAGACAAGCATTCAGCAGCATTATCCCAGAAGTCTATGCAGTTACAACTGCATAGACTGGAAGGGGGTCGGACTGCAATGTCCGCAGGCTGGGTAGCACCCAGCTTGCTCTCGCAGGAAAGACTTGCTCTGCATGGAATTTTGGATGTTATGGACATTGTTTTACAGATGTTTGGAACTGCTGGAAGGAATATCTCAGTGCAGGCTTTTTCAGACATTAGGAGAACTGCAGGAAGGAATGTTTGGGTTTACTGACTTTAAAGTATGGAACTGTATTTGTGGAATATTTTGAGTTTACTGCCTTTAAGGCATGGAACTGTGTGTGTGGAATATTTGGGTTTACTGACTTTAAGGTATGGAACTATGTGTGAGGAATATTTGGGTTTACTGACTTTAAGGTATGGAACTGTGGTTGTGGAATATTTGGGTTTGACTTTAAGGTATGGAACTGTGTGTGTGGAATATTTGGGTTTAATGACTTTAAGGTATGGAATTGTGTGTGTGTGTGTGTGTGTGTGTGTGTGTGTGTGTGTGTGTGTGTGTGTGTGTGTGTGTGTGTGTGTGTGTGTGTGTGTGTGAAATGCCCCAGTTGCTATATGGTGGAGGGTAGAGAATCAGGCTTGAACCTTGTACCTTGGGCCTAGGTGGTAAGAGCCTGAATTCCCTACCCACCACCATTTGTAAAAAGTTTGCAGATTTTTGCCTCATATTTGTTCTGTTCTGTTCCTCATAAAATCTGTGGTTTCTGTATTTTTGTATCTTTAGACAGTCAGTAGTGCAGTGGTACAGTGGTGACATTGTTGCCTGAAAGCTACAGGTTCTCTGGTCTGATTCTTGGCTGAGGTGCCTTCTGTGTGGAGTCTGCATGTCCTGTAGATGCATTGCTGATACTGTACTGTGTTGCAAAGGGGGTGGATACTGCAGCCCTTTTTGGCAAAGATACCTAGTAACTATGAACCTGTTATCAGTTTGCCATCCATTCCCTATTGCAATATTACTAGCTTATCATTTTTTTAGTGTAACATAGGTGATTTATTCCTCAAGGGCAACAGACACTTTATTTGTAGATGAAACAATGAAATATAAAGTTGTTTGCTAGCAGCAACCTCTTCATTAGTTACAGATCTCTTTAATGTGGAATTATTTAAATGACTTTTACTTCTTCAAAGATTGTGCATATTTACTGATACTGGTGGACTGTAGAAGTTTGAGTAGACTTTTATGATGGAAATGTTCTGAATTGGGCAGTTTTGTCATTATTGGTGCATGCATTTTGTTTCATTGTTTACTGGAAAAATGTTCAAAACAATACATTTAAAACACCCTCTGAAACTGTACTGTATTGTACAATGAATATAATTTAATACAATCAAGAAGGTGTATCAAAAAGCATGTGTATGTTTCATGTGCAAGTGGCCTGTGATTTGAAAACAGCCCAAAGTTAATCTTTATCTGCCACTGGCAAAATGTATTTTCTTTGAATGTGAGTTTCAATACTGTTTCAATGAATGTGAGTTTCAAGGGCAGAGAAGTTTTAATGCTAAGTCTGCTTTCATTGTGAGACCGCAATGCTTTGTTTAGCAGATATCTATTAGTGTCTGTGCTGTAAAATGCAAAATAAAACTTTCAAATGAAGTCCAAATCATCGCAGAAGTAAAGCAGTATGCACATTAGGGTTATGGTAAATGGGGTGAAATAGCCAAGTAATGGTTCATTGGAATGGCTGCAGGGAGGAGGCTCCATTTGAAAATGATTTTGTGAGGGAGAAGGGTGGCAAACTCAAAGACAGCCCAGGCTGAACTATACCTCTCAACTGTCCATATTTTTGCAGAATGAATAGATTTTTGCTTCTTATTTTTGGTTTGTTCCTCATAAAATGTGTGGGTTACTGGCAAATAATTTAGGAATTAACTCACTAAATAATGACAGACACTGAGTTTCAGACTTCATAACCTTCAGATAAATGCATGCTAAAGCAAGACGTGTTATTCTATCAACTGTCTCAGTTTATACAAGAGCAATTTTTAGCACTGTTTATATGTCCCCCAATATATTTGACCTTGTCCAAATTTCCTGCATTAACAGGTTGAGAGGTATGTGCAAATAAATTGCTTTATAGAGTTAGGTATATCCAAACCTCTCAACTGTCCCCGATTTTGGCTCAAAATGTTGCTCTTCCCCCTAATAATCCCTCCGCAAAATGGCAATTTGGGAAGAAAAGGTGGAGGGGTTTACAATTAATAAATAACTGTAATAAGCAGAGTTATAGATTACTTTTATTTCAGAAATGCATGTAGACTCTTTTATTTTGTCAGAGCTGCTCAAGTTAGCAGTACTAATATTAAAAAGGTGCCCTTTCTTTGACAGGTTCCTAGCTGTATTGTGTGGCTATTTTATATTTTTGGATGACATTTTTGGTCCGTTTTTCATAAAATTGTGTTTTTTTTTTTTGGCAAATTAGTGGCAAATCATTAAAGACTGAAATTAGAAAATAACGACAGGCATTTGAGTTCCAGATTTCATACACTTCATAAAATTCATACTAATGCAAGAATTACTATTCTATTATCTTTCTAAGTTTATAAGAGCAATATTTAAAAAATGTCCTTATTTTTAGGCCTTTGTCCCAGTTCTATGTATGGCTTTGTCCAGATTTCTTGCTCTGAGGTTTAGAGGTATGACAAATGTGTCAGGGCCATCACAGTCAGCCAGAGACATTTCAAATTGTGACATACCTGTTGCACCCCACTCCCCATGCAGTGACTCTGGATGTATCCAAGCAAGAGAAGGAGTAGTTATGCAGTGTAAATGTGCAGAGTATCCCCCCATCCAAGGTAGACACAAGTATTAAAGTGGCTTTTCATCTGTCCTTGATTTTGCAGAATGTTCTGGTTTCTGTCATATTTTCATACTGTTGATTTATGCTTAATATTATTCAGAAAGTGCCTGTTGCTCTGTGCTTAAGTAGCAATGCTTTAATGACCATCAGGTAAGCTTGTCTGAGATTGTAAGATGCAAGTAAGCTTTAATAAGCATACTGTTAAAGAATTGCCAACATTGAAAGCCTTTCTGTTGTTGCCAGGCAGAGAATACTTACATAACTAGATAACATATAAGCCTTGGGTATTGAAATGCATATGACAGTATTTGTAATACAGGACAGGATTACATTATTTTAAGAAGCTCATTACATTTGTTGGAGATTTGCAGTCATCTTTGCATACCTGTAAACTAAACAGAATCCCAATCTATCGTGTGTGGTCCATAACCTGTGCAGTAATCCTTTAAGCAATGTATCTTGAGCTTGTTTCTTGTTTGCTTATCATTTTTTACTTTGATCATGTTTTCCCCATGAAACAAGTAGATAGTTGTTGCCAGGCATCAGGTCTTTTTTGGATAAGAAACATTTTTACAAGTGGGGGTATCACAGAGATTTCTAGTTTCAGCATTTTACTTGGTAATTTAATAATGCTAAATATAAATTATAATTAGAACTGCGGTGCAAGGAGAAGTTGTTTGAGTTGAGTGCTGCTTGTTTTTCTTATACTTGATTTTGACTAGCATTCCAGCAATGTATTCAAAAAGTAATTTATTTTCTCATGCCTCACAATCGTTTTGTTTCCATCTAGATATTAAGTAAGCTGTCATGCAGCCAATGCATTGAAATATTTTTTTCTTCTACACTTCATTTTGTCTTGATTGGACTCTCATAATCATGGTTTGGCACCCAGGGGAGCGTATTTAATTAAAGTTACAGTTTTTGTGGTTTTGAACATAGCTCCTCCCCTTCCTAGTTGACCACACCCCTTCCCATTGACCCCACCCATTCAGCTGCCTCCTGCAGCCCCCCTTTGATTTGAAGTCACCAGCTGCCACTGGCAGTGACAATGAGGGCAGAAGAGGGATGTCAACATCTCGGACAAAATTTCGTCCCTGAAATCCCTATCTGTGCTTCACTATGGCCACCATCATCATCAGAGTATGAAGAGACACTGACATCAGGTTGTGTTTGGGGCAGAGACCAACCCCCCTGGTTACCTGTGATAAGAGAGGATAAAGCAGTACATTAATACATACACTATTATGCTCTGCAGTACTATGTTGCAATATATATACAGCTATATACACTGTTGGTACCATTACAGGCCTTTTGAATCCCAACCTAATATAGTAGGACAAGAGGACATTACTTGTCCAACAAAAAGCTGTAGTTACTTGTAAATAAAAACTCTTTACACAGAAATCTTATCAGCAACAATGAGATACTCTGTTGACATTTGTGAGGACTCTACACAGTTGGCACATATGGCAGTCTGCAATGTCCTCATAATACTGTCACATCTATCAGCGCGGTGACACCTATAAGGCATACATATGACTCTAACATGTGTACAGTCAAAAAATATCTGTGCAGTTGGCAAAAATGCCGGCAGTACACCAATCCATGCAGCAGACCTGGGATGACACTTTAGGATTACATTGCTGTAAATCAAAATCCTGCTTACCAGGAGCAGCACCATTGCCTTGTCCAATACCTGAGGGACCTGTGAAAAGTTGAGGAAGAGGTAATGTCAGCACCACTGCATGTCACACCACAACAAGGTAATACACCCATATATCTCATATTTACAGTAGTTGCTGTGTTGTTATATCGTCCAACATCTGAGCTCGAGAGTCAAACTGCAATTAACCCCCCCCAAAGAACACAGACCTGACACCCACATAAGAGTATGTACACTATGACACACTGAATACTACTGTATTGCAATGGTGATCAAACTAAGCTTACCTACACATTCTTCTGCCGTGGAAACTGTGGACACACATCCACAATGTATGGTTTTATGGATGCCTGGGAGTGTCATGTGTGCCTAGGTTCATCAGGAATTCCTCAGTTGCTGAGAGTGGTTGTTCCACTGCAGGCCCTCCACTGGTGACACCATGATCTCTAGCTACATCTGCTGCTCTTCTGTGTGCAGCATTGATAATGTCCATTGTGCGGTGTCAAACCTTGTCATATATCCTGCTCTGATGACCTGTGTCATTCATGTCATGGACAAGATCAGCTCACAATGCTGCCTGTAGTTCCCTGTTTTGCCTCCCCGTGGACAGCATGAGTTTAGGGTGTTGTCAGAGGCCTTCAAGTATAATATCATTCCATGCATCCATGAAATGTGCACTGCATCTTGGGTACATGTTTCCTGAAAGACAACAGAATGGGAACACATGTCAGGATCACATATGTGGAAGTACACTATATAGACATACAGCAAGACCAGAATGGCTGGCAGTATTCAGTGCTTGATCACACATGTCATATTCCACAGTGTGCAAACATACTACGTGTGTGGATACAACTAAGATGCTACCAATAGTCAGCTATTCCCATGTGTGCCATGACAGATACTGCTGTATGATTACACACCCAACACTGGAGTCTATTGTAGTGTGTCCCCTGGGGCACCCCCCTCGATAATATGTCAAAACAACAGTGCCAATCAAATAGCAGTGTGCTATTACAACCACTATAAAGGGACAGTCCCACAAGGCCAGTGTGCCACATTGACAACAAACATTCCACCCTTGATGATTTGTACGTCCTCTGTAGGTGCAACAAATCTGGAGATCAATGGCATGTCATTTTCACAGTTCTAAGAAAGGCTTAATACTGTAATCCCTTTTCTCTGTAAGTATATTCACACATCTGCATCCTGTTGTAAACAAAAAGGTTACATACCAGCTGGAGTGCAAAACTCCTCTGTTGATATGTGGTGATATTTAAGTTTTTGCAAATGTGTTCTGTGTGCAGAAAGTCTCATATAGAATGATTCTCCATAGTCAGCAAGTTTGCCTTTTAACATGCTTCTTATTAGCAAGTGATGGCCTCTTAACCAATCTGTAGTCCGGAAATGCTAATTGCAGCCAGCACAGCTGATTCACACTATCATCATATTATCATCATTATCATTGACTAATGACATGTAACCACTTTACAAGATATAAGGCCTTCATGTAGATTAGAAGCCCTTTCTGATATGTTGTGCTGGACATTACTGGGGTGAGGAGACTATGTCATTGCAAAGGGTAGGTTTGTAGCACCAATTGTTACATGGAGATTTGTGTGCTACAGGTTGCAGCTGCTGCTGCAGGTAATAGGCCTAGACAGAGAATGTGAACACTTTGGAGGACAACAAGCTGTAGGATTAACTGTGGGAACTATTCCAGCCTTACAGTAGGAACAGAGCCAGAGTGCATGTACCCATTCCACTCCAATTAAGGCATGTGTTTAAGGTAAGTGTGTTAGGCAATTTTATCATTAACAGAGTACTAGGCAACATGTTTGTTCTGTCTATGAGCAACATAGGGGATACATATAACATTATGTCCACCATTTGAGCAACTGTCAGGCCATGTGTTACAGTCTGGTACTCATTTAGAATGTGTACGCTGGCAGTCCTGATTACAAGCAGGAGCTTTATATGTGTATGTTAGTTATTCAGCTGTGCTAATCTGCACAGTGAGTTTGAAAGGATTGTGGACTGCACTGTGATATTAGTGGGCCTCATGCACTGGGACCTGGTGCCATGTCTAGTGGAGGCAAGGTAGGCAGATCATGAGGGACCGACCTCGACACGCTGTAGTAAAATAGTTATAACAATAAGTAAGGTTAGTAATAACCAAACCAATGTTAGTATCAACAGAATGGAACATAATATTTATTAATGCAAATACATATTAGGGTACAATATGTGTAACACAACATTAAGTAACATAACAGTAAGTATGTTAACAGCAGGCCAGTATGAATTAAACCATAAGGCCAATAAACAGTTAGTTTAACAAAATATGTTAATAGTAAATCATAACAATAAGTAATAAAAATAAATGAAAGAAAATAAGGGGTGAGGAGAGAGAGAAAAACATGCCATTAGTTACCTTGCAGGTAATATTACTACACAGAGTACTAATACATACTTCTACAGGTGTGCAGTGTCAATTGTGAGTACAGTGACTACAATTTGTCTATAGCAGATGTAGCATGTACATATATCTCAAGCTGTTCGCATGGGACAGTATGGGCCAAGCAGTAACAAATGCAGATGTACAACTACACAGAGCAGTTTCATATAATGTGGACTTACATAACTATCAAGGTGTCCTGTAAATGGATTTGAAAATATATTGCATTCCAGATAATCATTTATGTGGTAATCATTGAACGGACAGATTGGGCAGTCGTAATTATATTATGAAAAATTGTGACAGTTGAGAGGTATGTTTGTGTACATTAATTAAACTGGACAGCTATCATGCTTAGTTGGCAGGCATGGGAGTAGAACCCAAAAGCTGTAACTGCAGTGGACACCTACAAATAATGTAACAACTGACTGCAGCAACTTAGAAGAGACATGCAATGAATATAGCCCTAATGCAAATATTAAGACATATTTATTTAGGAAAAGGAAATGCTACTTAATACTTTATTGGCACTGCTGTTTATTACCTGTGAAGTCTACACACAATATCTGCCCATAATGTGGGCTACCTCACCCATACACCTTTTGTTCCTGGAGTGGGAGGAAAAGAGAGTTGCATGACTGAAATTGGCCTGGAAACAGCCTTGAACCATAGTATGAGTTGAGCAATACATTATTCAGACCATTAGTTTTGCATTCTATAGCTATTACAGTTATACACTTAACTGCAGTGACATTAGAACAGAAATGCAGTGAATACAGCCATAATGCAAATATTAAGACATATTTACTTAAGAAACCACAATGCTGCTTAACACTTAATTAGTACTGCTGTTTTTTATCTGTGAAGTCTACCCACAATATCTGCCCATAAAGTAGGCTACCTCACACATATACCTTTTGTTCCTGGAGTGGGAGGAAAAGAGAGTTATGTGACTGAAATTGGCCTGGAGACAACCTTGAACCACAATATGAGTTGAACAATACATTATTTAGGCCATGACTTTTGCATTCTACAGTTATTACAGTTTTACACTTGACTGCAGCATCCTTAGCATGCACATACAATGCATAGAGCTCTAGTGCAATTATGTTATGACACCACAATCCTGCTATACACCTTCCTGGTTACTGTTATTGGTATTGTTTAGTGTTTATTGCAATACAATTGTTATTGTTCATTTATTGCATTACATTTCTAATTGGCCATTTATTGCACTACAGTTTGCATTGTTTATTCTTTATTACAGTACATTTTTTTTAATCTTTATTGCTTATTGCACTACAGTTAGTATAATATATCTGTACTTACCACACTCACGGCACAACCTGGCCAGGTGCCCGACATGGGACTGTATGTTGTAAGCCCTCTCAGCTGCAGCTGTTGGGAGAGAAACACACCATTATGCATACCAGTTTTCACAAATTCAGCTTGCATTTTAGTAAACTACTGGAGGAAATACTTACATATGTCTGAAGCATGCCCACCAATCGCCTCTTGGATCCAGGTATCCAAAGTTCCCCTCTTTTTACTCTTCAGGTCATCATAGTAGTGACAAGACTGCTCGCCAATGTGGGGATACAATTAGCACTGATAAGGTCCCTGATCAACCAATCCCAGGCCTCAGTCTTACATTCTGAGCCCTAGTAGTCATCCTACAGCAGCCTAGGCTCATAACTACATATCAGGAGCCCAAAAAAAAAAAACTCTGGACTCCTGCACAGTTCATCTCTGCATCTGAAAGTGCACACCCTCTCCAACACTGCCTGGTATACTGTCTGTTAGATTGACTATAATGAATGCTGCAGAATTCCTTTCTGTTGCCTTTAATATAGGCTGTTTTCCCTCCCTTACATGTCATTCAGCACCATTCAAAAAAGTCTGTGGTGCTTAGCATTGTGCAAACCAGCTAAGTGGAGCTGAGCATCATGAAAACTCGCACAACTGAGGGTTTAGGTGAAGCTTAGGAATGCACCAACAAAAGTGTCCATTAATCACATTTAAGCAGTGTTAAGTACCACACAACTCTACCAAATGTAAAAGTTATGTTTTTTAAATGAAACAACAATTTAGATCACATTAAGCAAATGGAATGTCTGCTATGGACTTAAACCCAGGACTTACAAAGCTTTTAGCCATCACTCTACAAATTTAGCTACTATACCTTCACATATACTACTAGGCTACCTTCTAAGCCGTGCCTAGCAAACAGGATTAAACAGAACCAGAAATAAATACTTAATTGCATCTGATTTCTATTTTTAGATGTCTGGTAGGTGTTTGCTGTCTTTGTGTAAGCACAGTTTGGCACTGATGTGCTCCACACAGCACCGTGCAAACAGACATTAAAAAAAAAAAAAGAAAAAAACATAAATAAACAGATATAATTAATTACATCTTGTTTCTGTTTTTAGATGTCTGGCATGTATCAGCTGTTTATGTGTGATTGCCACTTGGCATTGCTGTGCTCCGCATCTCGCTGCATAAATGGACATTAAATAAAAAAATAATTCAATTAAATTAGACATTTAAAACACAAACTATTAATTCACAACACATTTCAGTTACAGCAGGGAACATTACAGGGAGCTTCACCATGTACATAACATCTGACCAGCCTCAACATGTCTGCCTACATTGATTAAATATCCCTGTTACTATGCTCTTCCTCGGCAGTGAGCCATGATTAATATGCATGGCAGGCTACTGAGGAGGAATGGTGTTCATGTACACAGGTAGATTCTGTATTGGCTCTACATGGAGCCTGCATGGATTTTATTGAATCCTGGGGTTAGAGTCTGTATTTCTAACCAATTTGTATTATTTACATTATACCCAGTTAAAAGTTTTTCTGCAGAACTAATTTTATTTCCATCTAAAAACTGATACCAAAATTTTAACTTGTTTGTCTCAAGATTAGATATTATACTTGTATTAAAAGATTATAAGCAAGCAATGGAACAAACTATGGGAAAAAATCAGGAACAACAACTGTATAAATAATTACTTTCCATTACCATTTTGAAATTATATAAAATATGTTTAGTGCCAAAAGTATATTCAGCAATGTTTCTATTATTTAAGCAATAGTCTTTTAACACCCAATATAATATCCTAATGTTTGATAAAACATTACATTTTGTTTCAATTACCATATTTGAAGCTAGAATTATTTCATGCAGGCATTTCCAGTTTGAATTATATGTTGAATTTAGCCAAATGTTTAAGATGGCAGATTTGATATAAAGGTCAATATTAAGGAATCCAATACCATTTTCTTCCCATTTAGTATGCCCGTCGTAAGATATTCTTGGCTTTTAAGGATGCCACAAAAATTTTAATAATAATGAATTTAACCTCTTAGTAGTCTTTTTAGGGTGGAAATAATAGTAATGACTGAGCAAGGTGTAATATATTTGATAATGTTATTTTTATTAGTATAAGTTTGTACTCCATTAAGAAAAATGTTCTGTTCCAGCTTTCAATTAGTTTAAAATACTATTAGTTAAATATTTTTATAATTCAATGCCACTCTTTCTATTTAGCTTTTATATTAACATCTAAATATTTAAGATGTTTATTTTCCCAATTAAACTCTGTACTTTTTTAAATTGGATGCAACTTTTTATTTATTAACATTATTTCGGTTTTATTGATTAAAATTTAATCCAAAGATTTTCTCAAAGTATTTTATTGATTTAATAATTTTCTCTAATGAAGATTCACTATTACTAGTAGTCAATAAAATATCATCTGAAAATAACTGGATTTTGGAGTTATAAGTATTGTTAATTGAAAAAGCTTTTATTTCATTATTGTTTATTGCTATATGTGGCAAAGGGATCTATAGACAGAGCAAAGAGTAATCAGATAGTGGACATCCTTGTTTTGTTCCCTTTGATATTTTAAAGGAACAAGGAAGGAAAGAACCAATTTTAACAAAAGAAAAAATGTTATTATATAATTTCATTATTATTTGTATAAATTTAAAGAGCAATTAAATATATTAAGACCTTTTAGTAAATATAACCAATTAATCAAATCAAAGGCCTTATCAATGTCCAGAGATAATATCAATAATTATTTTTTATTATTATTAGCTAACTCTATTAAAGATAAAAGTCTGATAGTATTTCTTTTACTTTTCTTCCCAAAATCAATCCAGTTTTATCTTCATTAATCAAGTGTGGTGTTATATTGTTTAGTCTTTTAGTCAAAATGACCATGAAACTTTTTAATTCAATGTTTAAAAGGGAAATAGGATGACACAAAGTGCATATCTTAGGGTCTTTATCTTGTTTTAAAATATGGGCAATCAAAGAGTATGTTCATGAAGATGTGTAATACACTTCTAACTTCATTACATACATTTATTAGAGTTTTTAGCACATTATCTGGAATTATTTTATACAGTTCTGAAATTAAGCCATCTAAACCAGAACCCTTATTATATTTTAGACTTTTAATTTGTTTTTTCAGTTCTCCAATAGTAATGGATTTATCTAACATATAATTTTGTTCTTTTGTTACTTTATGTTTTATATTTTCATTTAAGAAGTTGTCAGTACTGTCGCAATTATCTAGTACTAGACCTTTATTATTAATTTTCCTCATAATTTCAATTAATTGCTCTTTTAAGTTTATTCTTTACTCAATATGTGATTTCTTTAATATGATTTATATTACTTAATGTTTTTGACCTTACTGCTATTTTATGCAGATTAATAGGATTTACAATATAAGCTTGTAACTTGAGTTTCTCTAGGTTTATTGCAACTTTATGATTTAATATTTCTAAGTATTTTTGATTAGATGATTTTTAATTCTGTAGTCATATATTTATCAAAGGGTTTTAATATTGATTTCAAGTTATCAATTTTTGTTTGAAGCACATTTAATCCATCACCCCTTTTCTTTCTTTTCAGTAAATACCAATGTTTTATTCTACTGTAAGTATAGACTTTTAACGGGTCCAATAAGATAACATTTGAGACTTCAACATTCTTATTAGTGCCCATAAAAAATTCAGTTAATTTAGAAAACATTTTAAAGTCCATTAATGTTGATTATATATGCCAATAATCTTTGCCAGAATATTAGCTCATTTGGCTTTAGAGTAAGTTTAAAAGTAATGGCATTGTGGTCAGACAAACAACAGGATGTTATTAATACTTTTACTTTTGAATATAGTCCACTAGAAGTGAATACTTTATCAATATGTGTTTGGGTGCCAAATCTATAAGAATAGTGAGTATAAATTTACTGTATTTGCCAATTTTAATTCTTGAATATCTCTAAGATCCATCATATTGGTAAAATTGTTTAGTTGTTTAGCAATAGCAGTTATTTTTGGGTTTCTTATCTTTGGTAGTGTCCTTTTCAGAAAGTATACAATTAAAGTCACCTTCCAATAGAATTTCACCTTTTGCATGTAGAGCTATAAGATCTATATACATTTTTACTGTTTTGGAACCAATTCCAAGATCCAATACATATTAACAAAAGTAAACATTTTCTTATCTATTTCAAGTACAAGTAATCCCATCATACCATTTTTGCCAGTGTATAAGTCAATCACTTTAGGCGTTCTTAATGTTTTCTTCTAGAGTATTATAATGCCTCTCCTTTTGACATTATAATGTGAATCCACCAGTACAGAATATTGTTTATACATTCATTTGTCAATATCTATCTTTATTAAGTGTATTTCCTGTAAAAATACTATATCAACTTTATTCATTTTAAGATATTTAAATAAATCTCCACTCTTCACTGGATAATTTAACCCATTGATGTTCAATGAAATACATTTATATATTTTCATTCTTAAACTGAGTTAAGTCTACTGGAATTAAGTAATAATTTTTAAGAATCTGACAGTATTTAAGTTTAACATTCTTTGTTATGGACAAAAAATAATAAAAAACACTCAATAACAATATAACATATATATTTACAACCGCTAACATGGAATGCAACATTCTGATTTGATGACATAATCAGTCAAATCACCCTCTATCATCCTCAGAACTTCTCTATCCACTCTTCTGCTTTTACCTCTTAAAATGTATTCAGTACTTAGTATTGTTGCAAACAGCTGTCCTCTAATGACAAGTTGCAATGGTTTATTTAATATTAAATGGGATAGTTTTATTTATCTGTAATGAATCAAAATGATGACAATGTTCTTAGTTGTCCTATATAATAGAATTAAAATGAGTAATATAGTAAAGCATTTACATTTTCAAACCAAGCATATGTATATAATTGTGTGTTACTTAGTTAAATCTACATTAATTGTTAATATTCCATAAATGAGTACAAACATATACCTTATACAGTAATGGCTAATTCACTATGGTTTAATGTTGTTATTGCATATGTCTGTGGCTATTTAGTATATTAATAACCAATCAATAATATGCTTAGACTGAAAGTATTTGTAACTCTAATATTATATAAAGGGTGCATGCTAATTAATTTGTCAAATTCCTCTAATATTACCAAAATCTTAAAACAAAGGATTATATATTTCTATATAGGAGAGATGTATCTGAAAAAGAAGCAACATGTAAGATTTTCAGCATCTAGCAAAATAAACCACTCTTCTGCTCTGGTTATGTGGTAACTCATTTTGATCATCATTTTCTTCTAGAATTCTTCATTCATTTGCAGCTGAAAATGGATTCTTTAAATAAGCATGCCATGAATGATTTGCTAAAGCACAGGTATCTGTGTTCTAAATGCTATATATATTTAAAAGTAATACTTGATAACTCTGGTGATCAAAAGTAGGATGATTTGCTTACCATATTAGTAGTAACTCTAGACTTACTGATATCAATTGCACTTGTACAAATGGCACAGCTTGGAGAACTCTTGTTACATATATTAATGACTTGACTGATGAGATAAATAATGTTAAGCAAAAATCAAATAGAACACAATTAGGAAAGGAAGTATCTATTGTCAGCAAAGATCACTCAAATCATATTGCACAAGATAATACCACTGACAACTTTGGAATTCTGGAAAAAAAGTATTTAGCAATTTGAGAATTCAGAGCATATAGAAGAAAATAAAAAAGAAAGAAAGGAGAAGTTCACAACAAATAGCAATGAAGAAAAATAAATTGTTTAATGTCTATAAAGCAAAGAGAATACATACTTAAAAGGATATTGCTTTGTTATATAAAACACAGATTACAAGAAATGAGAATTTTTTTTCTACTAGAAAACCTTCAGTCTACAGAAAAACACATTATTTTTCCCAAAGAGAAGGTAGGAAAAAGGAGGCAAAGGACAGGTGAAAAGAAAGAAATCAAAATTGAATATGGAAGGACTGAAGAACATTACTGTAAGAAAAAGAGGAGAAAGACAAAAGTTGACAACATGGCTCCAGCTGTGGATGTACATAGCCAACTGGATGAGAATTGTATGCTGGCAAATTTAATAAGCAATGAAAACAGTGGGATTAATAAGACTGATGGTGATGAAGATCATTCCTTTCTAACAATTGATATAGCAGATATAGGCACACCCATTCTACGCATGTCTTTCAAACGCGGTCGAGTGGCATTCGAAAGACAGGCGTAGAATGGGCATGCCTTCGTTGAATGTTGGGCATCAAGCTGGCACCTTGGCACCCGTAAAAAATCTACTGGCAATCATTAGCAGACCGGAGTTCCGCTGTGGCGACCCCTAACCAAGAAAAGCCAGAAGAAAAACAACAACATTGAATCTTTAGATGAAAATTATTCAGATCTGGTTAAAAAATATATTCTTCTGATTGGAGTTTCAGTTATTAGATGAACTGATACTTACATTTAAAGAGAAAATAATGAACATTGAATAGTGTTATGCTTGCCAGAAACAAACATAAAGGATGTGAGAAAGGCCTTATAATGCCTTAATGGAAGGAAGTATGCATCTGTTTTTATCCATGTTGGTACAAATGATCTAAATCATAAAGATTCTCTGACTGTTAGTAGGGAACTTACAGCCCTCTTAGATGGCATAGCTTGTATAGATGTTAAGGCATAGGAGGGAATTAAATAAAGCCTACATTTTTTTTGTGTGTAGACATCGCCCCGTGATGCTTACACTGACATGAACATATCAAGATTCAGTAAGGGCTGCTGAGTGGCACGCATGCATGTGCAAACATGGAAAATTCTACTGCATGCAAATCACCTTTAAAGCAGATGAATCTCATGCAAACGAGGCAGATAGAGTGATCTAACAATCAGAAAAGTATGTGTTCAGATTCTGTGTCAGTGTCAGTAGTGTACGTAGAAAAATTCTGTGTACATGCGTATAGACAGACAAAAGGGAGTGTAATACTGTAGAGATGTGGACATAAATCCACTGAAAATGTAATACACACGATACACATATGAGCAAAACTATAATTCTGTATGTCAGAAAGATTAAAGGGAATAGGTTAAATTAATAATTTGTTTTTTAATAATCCCTGCATGTTTGCACAATGTGTAGCAGTGTCCAAACATGCCTAACAGAAAAATAAAATAAAAAAAAAGAATTTTATACTATGTGACAGCAATGTATTTTAGGACCTTATGTGGGGTCGCTACAATAGTGCATTGCTGCTGTTGCTAAGATGATAAGGCTATGAAGCATGTAGATTCCAGGCTGTCAGCATGGATAAGTATGCAAATGAGGCAGCATTATTGACTAGCAGAAAAGAGTAATCATGTCTACATATCCCCTTCCTGTAGGGTCTTACATCATGTTGATATTTACACAGGATGTGGCTGACATCAGAGAGGTGTGTCTTCTCACTTCTAAGCTCTTTTAAGCTTAGGTGTGTGTGTTTGCACAGTGCGCTGTCTGGCTGAATGTGTTCTTAAAACTAGATGTATTCGATTAGAAATTGTGAACTTTGTATAAGCTGTGCTGCGGTGCGTGACACTGTGTGTGGCATCGTGCACTGAAATAGGCCATTAAATCATATTAATTATATTGTAGACAGATAGAATGCATCATTGTTAGCAAATTACACATTCAGCACCTACAGCAGAGCTGTATAAAGTATTCATACACCCTACATTCTGATTTCCCCCAATAATGTGGAGCACTGTAGTACAGACTTGGGAATTTTAACTGAGATAATGGTAGGGGCTGCTGTAAGTCTGCTACATCTGTATGTGCTAGATGCTGAAGTCAATGCTGCTGGTGCTGCTAACAATAGGCCAAGGCAGACAAGGAGAAGAATGTTCAGGTAACTTTAAAGGAGCTATATGAGCTGGAGATTGTAGAGAGCTACAGATTTGACAGAGATATACTACCAGAACTCACTGAGCTCTGCCACCCTCAACTCAGACCCACAGACAACAGAGGGAACCCATCCCAGTGGAAACAAAGGTATGTGTAGCCCTTAGGATACTAGTTACAGGTACCTGCCAAAGACCAACTGGGGACATGATGGGGGTCTCACAGGCATTTGGATCCAGGATACTCTACCAGTTCCTGGATGCCATGCTACCACATGCCAGTGAGCACATATCTTTTCCCCTGACTGCTGAGGTAAAGGCCAGTAATATGCAACATTTCTACTGTGTAGCACACTACCCTGAAGTACTGGGTGCCATCAATTGCATTCATGTACACATCAAGGCACCACCCAGTGAGGAGGTTAGAATCTATATCAACAGCAAGGGGTACCACTCCATCAACTGCTGGGCTACGTGCAATGCCCAGGTAATTATCCTGAATATGTGTGCTGGTAGCCCTGTCAGTTATCACGACTTCCTTATCTAGCATGCATCACAGCTGTACCAAATGTTTGCTAGAGGGGACATCCCACATGGCCATTTATTGGGGGATGGTAGCTACACCCCAGAAACATTGATGATGACACCCATTAGAAATGCACACACACACATATGGAAAAATGTCATAATGAGACACACACACACAAACTAGGAACATCACAGAGTGTGTATTTGGGCTTCTGAAGTCACAATTCCAGTGCCTCGATATATCTGGTGTAGCCCTGTAGTATCTCCAGTCAGATGTGTACATATGTTCATAGTGTGTGCTATGCTACACAATCTGATCCTGCAGAAACAGCTGCAGCAGGATCAGCAAAGGGAAGGGATACACAGCCTCCCACCAGTGCCTAGGTCACCACAGCCATAGTCACAGGAGGAATTGGAAGAGGAACCCCCTGCTGATGTCCCTGTAGGCAGATGAAGACATGCTCAGTATACACTGGCTTTGGCTAAGAGATAATGCATTGCACATTCACTGACAATGTAGGGACCTAGGGACTGACATCTTATTCCTGCTCACATACAGTGATTAAAATTGATGCCAGGCAATCCACACAACTTGTACCTATTCATGTATTGGCTGTGTACTGCTTGCATCAGACATAGTCAGCCCTGAACTACAGTTCTGTCAACTGCTGCATTCACAAGGTAAGTCTCTATCCTACACAGTACTTGCAAGGGTTAGTATGATATGATATTGTATGCATGGATCTACTACATTTATGCAAGTAAATATAGTAGGCTATTTGGACAGAAGTAACATCCACATGGGACTACAGATAACCAGTCCACTATCATGTGTTCTTTAATATTCACTAGGCCTCATGCATGGAATATTTGCTACATCAGTCAAGGGACATATTAAACAGTGGCGTTACATGATATTTGAACTACTGTGTATTCCAGCAAACATGCAGTGTTGTTCCCCCACCTCCCACACAGCAGTGTTACCATTTAACTGCTTTAACAGTAACTCATCAATGGTATATCAGCAATCCAGGGAATCTCAGGGCAGTGACATAGAAACTGATCATGCATTGTATGCCTCACTTAATGCAGGAATAACAATGCACATATTTATGCTGTTGATTGTGTGATGAATGACTCTTCTCTGTCTGGCAGCTTGTGTGGCTCAGTGGACTAGGGAAGTTAGTAGAGGTAATGGAGTTGATGGTTTTTATCTGAAATTATCCACATCTTTTGGATGTGAGGTATTATTATGTTGTTTTTTTACAACTATCAGTCTATGTGTGGTGTAACATTATTAACCTCTGTCACATATTAATTACATCAGACAGCTGAAGAATGCTGTAGATAATTTGAGTGAAGTGCAGTACTGTACAAACAGGGACAGATGTCATTGCCTGTAACACACAAAATCTTGAACTGGAGTACAGGTAGGTGTGGGCTCGAGTCAGTTTATAAGTACTGACAATTCCACTGGGCATGGTCATGCACTTATACTTAGTTAAACAGAGTGCAATTATGTTGCCCCTTGCTCAAAATGACCTGTTATGTATAGATATATCTATACATACATACATATATCTATACCTATCTGTCTGTCACTATCTCTGTAGATAGCATATCTAACTCTATGTATATACAAATAAATATATACCTATATTTACCTACTTATACCTATATATATATATATATATATATATATATATATATATATATATATATATATATATATATATATATATATGGGAACACTTCACATAATCGAATTACTGAAATCTCAAATTTCATATGTTCGAGACCATATGATCGAGATTTCAGTAAATCGAATATGTGTAGTGTTTAAAAATAAGAGTTTACTTACCTTAATACATTGCGTGCACACAGAGGGAAGGATTCTTGTACGCTCTGTGTGTATGTAATGTTTTATTTTTTTTGCGGTGTTGACAGGAAATGAGAAATCTCCTGTTTTGGCTCCATACAGTGCAAGACGGGAGATTTCCAATTTCCCCACTGTAGCGCAATCTTGGAGTTGGTATATTTAAGTAGGGGGGGTGTGGGGGGTAAAGCCCCCCTGCAAAAGTGAAGTTTGTCTTTTTTTTTTTTTTGGCTTCGCTTCAGAAGTTCTAGTTTACGAAACTCGATCGTTTGGTTTCGGTTATTTGCAGTTCGACATTTTGTAAATTCGATCTTCTGAAGTGAATCCATATATATATATATAAATATATATATATATATATATATATATATATATATATATATATATATATATATATATATATATATATACATACACACACACACACACACACACACACACACACACACACACAGCTACATTTATATATACATCCTTGTTATATACATAAATATATGTGGATGTCTGTATTGCCCTACATACCCTAATACTGGTGAGTAAAGCTGCTCTATCACACATCCATAATGTTGCTTACAGGATCCAAAGTAAGGGCTCAACAGTACATAATGCATTTACCTACAGACCCCTGTGTCTGCTGGATGTCACCACACATACAGCAACAGATGAGATGACCAGGTGATGTAATGTATAATGCTGTCTACATATGCATGGACAGGGCACATTTTTCTTGCTCACAGGCTTGCCTATGCAAATGCAAACAGCCACATATGGCTAAATTGGTAACTGCAGCCACATAGTTAGGGTAAATAACAGTTAGCTGACTGCTAGACTGCTAGACTACTAGATGCAGATAACAGTACAAAGCAATATCATTCTGCATGCCACAGATGCTGTTCAACACACGCCTAGTTTGTGTAATCCACAAGTAGTTTGCTGCAGTGAGGGATGAAATAGATTTCAGCTGTGGTGCATGTGATAAGTACTGCCATCTATAGTGTGTAAAACTAGATAGGTAGGATATCTAATCTCACTCCAGACCACAGTGTGTGTATGTATCTCCCTGCAACATAACTGAGAATCCCTCATTGACTATCAAACTGCAATGGTTCTGCATTTTTTGGATCTGTAAGTTGCTGCTAGGTTCCAAACTGTCCTCTTCTACAAGGCATACTGATGTCATCTTCCTTAAGACAACCAGCTGCCATTGCAATATCAGACTTAAGTCATGGTGTGTGCAATAAGTACTGTGATCTCTACTGTGTAAGACTAGTTAGGTCAGGGTTCTAATCTCACTCTTCACGACTCAGTGTGTAAGTATGACAACCTCAGTAACTTAGAAAGAGGTAGGGTTTTGCAGTATTTTGGTTGTAGCAGGTGATGTGGGCCTCCAGATGCCTTACCACAACTAGGCTGCTGATGTCATCAAGCATAAGATGTCTTATGAGATAGTAATAGCAGATTTGAGGTGCACATGTGTTATTTACTGTGACCTGTAGTGTATACTATTAGATAGGTAAGTGTTCTAAAATACATGCAGCTAACTTGGAGTGTGTGTGTGTGCTGTGCCATGTCTGTAAATAGTAAACAGATGTGGTGCTATCCTCAATGTAGTCAGGATTGTGTGTGTGGTTGTTAGAGCATTTTACATCAGCTTATGGAATCATAAGATCTTTAAACTTTAGTAGCATAATGGCACTACAGTCCTCACAATCCTAGCCAAGTTTATACCCTTATTTACAAAATCAGAACATACTGCACCTCTTCATGAGGGACACAGGCAGAACCACTGTGGTGAAATGATGGCCACCCAGCTAATCATACAGATGGCATCTGATGAGGTCTACTGAGGTGTTCTATTTGCCATTAGGCAGGATTGTGTTTCAAAGGTGTGTTAAAGACTGCCAGACAGATCTCTCCCACTGGCATGAATCACTAATTTCACATACTAAGTTAATGTCCTTATAGTGAGTAATCCATGTACCATGCCACTTACAGATATGCAGCATTTCCAATCAAGCAGGGTCACACATTGTCCCATATGCAAGACAGAGATCACCTCTGAGTAATCTATATGTCACAGGCTACAATGACAGTGAAGTCAGATGATTCCCATTGAACAAATACTGAAGACATGAAGTTCCCTTGTGAGGAACCATTGTGTTGTGTGCAATTTCCAGTATTGCTTGGAAAGGTACATTACCAAATGGCCATTAGACTCAAATATTGGCATGCTGAGGGAAGAGTACATGGAGGTTATAAGTATGTCAATTTTGGGCGACTGTGCTCTCAGTTATGACATATGATTCCCATCTTACCACTGGGGAGACATATTGATCTCAGGTACATTAGATGTAAACCTGTGTGGCCAGGCCTGTATTCCCAGGTCTATCACCCTTGTGTATGCACATCACATGTTGCGACTAATGTGCTACTTACCAGGCACATAGGTATTACTGATGAAAATGATACTATATATATATATATATATATATATATATATATATATATATATATATATATATATATATATAAACCATTAGTATGTAAACAGGCATTTGTTCATCAATACCCTCTTGTAGGATATCGACATAACTCACAGAGTCTATGACTGCTCACAGTTTGCAGGCATCAGCCAATGTTGTCAGCCACAGACATTCAGTATTCACTTTTAACATGAATAAATAAATGCCAGGCAGTACAGGACCCAGGACTGAGCCCTGTTAACACTGCTGCTTACAGATCAGCTACTGGAGGTAGATTTCTCTATTTTGAGTATGTGCACCATCACTGAGCCACATAGTGATCCCTGTAATAATATTACTGTGGATGCCTACGTGGGTGCTTTTATCAATGATGCCTGAGTAGGGGATGGAGTCACATGGCTTGGCTAAGTCCAGGGGGTGTATGCCCTGATGTCCCCTTATCTAAGTCCTTGGTGACTGCCTCAGACATGTTTACCATGTTTAGCAGCCATGATCTTCCTGTCAGAAATCCAAACTGTGTACAGTCAACTGTTTGTAGATCACATATATGTTTGCTGAATCAGCTCCATGATGATTTGCACATGAGTGTACAGATATGGCTACTCAGGCAAATAGGTCTGTAGTTTTGGAGGTCAGTGGATGCGCTACCTCTGTGCAAGGAGATACAAGTTTCTGTTGTGTCAGCTGGGATGCAGCCAGTGGTTACAGTATGATTGCAAGAAGTTCCCAATGGTGTTAATAATCCTTGGTGGATCCCATGTAGGAAGCAGCCTGGGATGTTCGCATGTCCAATAGATGGTACATATCCCCCATACAGAAGCCGGGTATGACCTGCTCTGTAGATATAGAACATATGGGACAGGTTGTAGGAATGCCATGTAGCACATGTGATGGGGACAGGGAAATAAAGTTGACGCAGAACCTGTGGGATAACAGATTAGCTATGAGTACAAACCCATTATATGTGGTATCATTAAGTAGGAGTTCACCAACAATCTGGGCCATCTCCTCTGAGGTTATACATGTAACTACACTGTGCATTGTGGTTCTGCTTTTTGGGAGAGGCTAATTTTGTCACATACTGTTTCTACATAATATCACAACAACACAATGTGCTTGTTTTAGCTGGAGGTTGTGCCTCCATTTTAGGGGGGCACCCTCACCCCAGCTGTCACACAGCAATGTCCCCCTTTTATTGTACAGCCTGATAATGGCAGTTGTCCACCAAGCAGGTTTGTTATGCCATGAGGAGCTTGTGTTCCTCCTGTCAGGTACAACCAAGTCTATACAATTGTACTGCTGCGTACATAATGCATGGGTGTAGAGCTCCACATACTTGCCTGTCCTATCTGAGGAGAGAGGTGCAGTCATGCTATGTAAACCATCCCATAGGAGGTAATAATTGATTTGTTGAAGTATATTTCTGCATTTTCTGCAAGGGGGGGTTAGGTCTGATAGTTTTAATGAGACTGATCTGTGGTCAGATCTCACCAGGGAGGATCCCACAGTGGGGGGGCTGCAGTGGGCACCGGTATTGGTAAACGCATGATGCACTACATTTCCCTTGGTGGGATGTCACTCCACTAGTACAAGGCATTGTAGTTAAGGACGTGGGCTAACCTTTGGGCAAGTGAGCTTCAGCACGACTAAGCAGCTTAGTTGGTGGTTACTTAATGCCTCCCCAAACCATGATGTGGTGATATATTTTGATAGACACAAGACATTAAAATAAGCACAACATGTGTCTGGAATCATGGAGCTGCTTCTGTAACTGACAATGACTTGATTAGGTGCACTTCCAGCAGTGAATAGCACCTGCAGTGTCTCAGGGAAATCACAATGTTTCACTAAATCTGGATGTGTATCTATCCTTAATGAAAATGTATATATCACCTGCATTACCTTGCACATTGCGGTGGTGGTGCTGCAGTAGCATTGTCGCCTCACAGTAAGACGTCCTGTTTGATTCTCAGCTAAAGCATCTGCTGTGTGGAGACATGCATGAATGGGCGTACCTTCGTTGAAGTTGTGCGTCAGGGCTGGCAACTCGGTACGTAAAAATCTCCTGCCAATCATTAGTGGACCAGAGTTCCACTGTGGCGACCCCTAATGGGGAAAAGCCAAAACATACAACAACAACAACAACAACAACAACCTGCATTACCTTGCACACTATCAGTTTGAGGTCTGAACATGTGGAAGGACGTATAGTCTGGTATGGATGTGCTGCTGTCCATAGCCGTGAACCAGTTGTCTTTGACTGCACAAATGTCTGCATTTTTCAAGGTGGGGACACCTTCCACAGAGTGGGGGCTAGTGTTGCCATTCCCAGCATATAGCAGCATAACCATGATGTTGTATGAAGATGGCATTCTCACTGGAAAGTTTTTCCTCCAGAATGTGCCTATAAGATGCACTGTGGGGGTGTCCACAGCCTTTGCCACTACTCAAAATCCCAGGGGTGTGAGATGAAGACCATCTCTGGCAAAGCATTGACATCTGTTGACCAAGTCATCCCAGGCAGACATGTAGTGGATCCCCTTACAATGACACCACATGCTAAGGCAATTAATGACGTCCATCATTTCTGTGTGTATTGAGCCATCATCCCAGGTGAGGTTCAAATGCAGATTAAAGCTATGGGCATACCGCAAGCAACACAGAGTGTCTAAGCTCAGTCATGGGTCTCCATACAGTCCGGTGATGTATGTCCCTAGTCATACACACCTGCAGGGAATATGATGTCATTGTTATGATACCTGATATTCCTTGAGTTGCAGCAATGTGTGGTATGGCATATTGTGTCAACCCACAGACAGCTAACTGTGAAATTTCTCATATGTAGCCTGGTGACATGGACATCAATGTGTCTCATGATGTAATCACCTATGAATAATAGGTTTGATTTTGTGTTTTGCCTCAGGTGATTGACTGGTGAGGCAGTGGTGCATGCACTATTATCTGTACTATGCTCTCCAGAAGTAGGATTTTTTGAGGTGTCTGTTGTTTAGGAATGTGTCTGGTAAGAGGCTGAATGCACACAGGTGTGTGCAATATGGGTGTGGGTAGTGCAGGAGGTGAGCTGTGCATGTTGGCAAAATGCTCATTTCCGTAGGTACTGACTGCTGTTTGAGATACAGTGGAATCAAGATTTGAAATATAGTCAAATCTGTCACGTGTTGCATTTGTGTGACATGGGAGTAGAGAGGTGGGGGCACTTTCCACATCTCATTAGCAGTTATTGATAGTGCTAGTAACAATACAGTTATTTTTCTGTGTAAATCACAGCACCCCATCATTAGGCAGTGTCATGACAGATGGTGAAATGTAACATGTCACCTTTATGCAGGTCCCCTAAGGTAAAACAGCACCTGACAGTGTGCCATACAATGCTTTACCAGCTATTTGGACCTTGGATTGACCATAATCATGTCAATAGGTTTGGTCCCAATACCATACCTGCAAATGTGACACTGTGCAAGTCCTGCAAAGTTAGGGTCTTGCTGCCACACCCTTGGGGTTGACAGCCTGAAACACAGTGTTTGTAGGCACGCCTTGTAGTGAAGATGTGGCTGCCCATGCATGCACAGAGGACTTGTTCAACTTTTCTGACATTACGTTGGCCTTGCAACCGTACAATGCTTATCAAGCAACCATACAGCAACTGCTTGTTGTGTGACACGATGTGGGAACACAGACATGTGTTCCATATACATAACTGTACAGTATGACATACTTAAGACACACTTTGGCCAAAGGTGGCCAGTCCTCTGCAGTAGGCCTCACAGACAGTCCTCTGCAGTAGGCCTCACAGCCATGTCATGCAGATATCCACCATTAATCTGTTGAAGGGCAGGATACATGAACTGCTGTGAAATTGTCACCTAAGATGGATAACTGCCACTGTGCTGCTTGTTTCAGCAAGCCTGGACATCTATGTCACTGGACATTGCACATTATATTGTGAAGCTGCAGCTGTGCTCCTAATCACCATCTGGTCAGTTCCCCAGTGACATACCACCAAACCTGGTACAGAAGGCATAATACATGCAAAAGCCAACTGATTGCTCAGGTTGCTAATCAAAGCATCTATCTAGAGAAGGGTATGTGAAGCCTATGAGACTTTCATGATGTGGGACAACCATGTGGATGAACAAACAGGCTGTGTTCTGCTTCTCATCATAAGCTTCATAATAACGTTTTGTGTGTGATGACAGAAAACGTATCAGTGCATGCTATCCCATGAGAAAGTGGTTGTGGTGAGACTAGCATTAGTAGTAACTAGGCACCAGCAATTCAGGGTACCCCCTCCTTTCCACATCCTTCACAATGTAATTGTATCCTTTCAGGACACACCATTTGAGTAGTGTCCAGCTGCAGATTATCTGTGTAAAACCTCCTACCTTACCTTCACAGGGTATACATATTCCTCTTCCCTCCATTGTTTGTATGTGCTCTGTACAGACAACTTGAATGACTCTTTTCTTGGAACATGGTGGAAGTAACTGCAATACTTAGTTACACAGAGGACAACTAGCACGCAGTGCCAAGCAGTGTCCCCAGATCTCTCAGTTGTTTGATATGTAAAGCCATGAAAGGAGTTAGCATGGGTATGATCAGTAACAATATTGTACACCTACTGACACAGGACCAAGCACAGTTTGTTTTTCTCAAGGGCAATTCATACCTACCTGCCCTAACTGGTGGACCTCATTGAGTGTTACACTATGCAATGGATGATGGGAATGTGACTGACTCCATCTACCATGGCCTAACAAAGTTTTTGACAATATTAGGCCAGCAGACCTTGCTGAACAATGTGTAGGTTATTTGCAGAGTGGTATGTCAGCTGGTGGATAGCCAAGTGTCTAATAGTCATAATCTGGGAAAATAGCATTGGGTAGACCTACGCTACAATGATGCCAGTCACCATTGAACTTCCCTCAGACATCATTAATGGAGTACCCTTTGTAGCCATTCCCTTCCCTGCAGTCACAGCCACTGTCACTGACCTCTGATTGACTACATTAGCAGGTGACTGCATATTGGGAGCTGTCACTGAATCCCACACAGACCCAACAGTTATCCAGGATGGCATGAGGCACACATTCAGTTGTTGTCAGAGTCACTGATAAATAGTAAATGCCAAGGACTGCACATTGCTATCCTTTTGGAAGTCATCCACCCCTGGAAAATATAGTAGTGTCCACACACTGCACACAGTTGAGCCATTACTCATGGACTTATGGACACAGAGAGTAATGTAGCCTTTGACTTTCATTGGTCAGTAAGATGTGGGGATCCATTCAATTGTGTACAACCCATACAGAAAGGTATGGCATGTGAATCCCAGACTGTCATTTTTATACCGTATCTGGCACTCATCACATCTATCACTGAGTGTAATGGCACCATTGCTATCTCACTACACAGGCATATCTTACAACTGTAACAGCCACACTAGTTCCATGGTAAAAAAATATACATTGTAGATAATATGTCCAATGAAGTCTGTGTCAAGATGGTACATGTGTAGTCTGTCTCCTACATGCTCTGGAGGGGATGTGTATGGCTACCATACAGGGAGGTGTCGGATCCCACTGTGTACCTCCTGCTTATCCATGACAGGACTAACACATGTATTCCCTTTTCTACACACCTACACCATCACTGTACATGGTAGAGAGACAGTTATGTAACACAGACACTATACATTATATGTAACAGGCTCCCCATGCAACATCTGCTGTAACACACATCATGTGCAAGTTGCACAATTGGATGCATAACAACACAATCATAACTGGTGTAGGACAAATGTCTATAATGGACACTGGAAGTTTGTAGATGGGTCATCTTCATTAACATAGCTTGTGGATGTTTTAGCTCCAGAAACCCTGGTGACACTTATCAAGAGTATCAGAGCTTGTCATAGATTAGGGATGCATGAGTAGGTTGCATGATGCAATTGTCCTTGTTAGCTTGTTATACACATATGACCCTATGGAGCCATGCACTGATAGTGCTGTACCTTGCTGGAGACATGTCTTCTGGGCTGACATTCCATTCTGTGCTGTGATGTCTATGGGGTTTTTGCCACCGTGTATCCATAGGTGTCCCCAACAGACTCCTAAAACTGAACCATAAACAGGTTCATGGCACACCTTTCATTGTGTAAGTATACGCCCATTACAACATCATAAACATAAGATACACAAAATTATGTGATTTACTGATTACAGATGTCACAATACACTATCTATTAGTGACGAGTGCAAGTGGCATGGCAAAGCAACACTGTATTACACATTTACATATTAATTTATATAGTCACCCTGTGCATCAAACACACAGCTTCATTTCCCTGCATCAATGATGAGGATGACAGGGATGTAGCAAAGGTATCATCACTTGCACAGGATATTGTGTGTGGCTGCAGGAGGCCTAGGCTGACCCAATAGGTTGAAAGCATGTGTGTAAGTCAGGAAGGGAAGCAAGTAAGATGGACCATGGAAATGTGCTGTGTGTGTCTGTAGGTGACCTGAATTTGACAGTGGTGTGTGAGTGTGTGTGTGAACACATTCAAGTTCAGCGCTATCCCTACATCTCTGTATGTTGGGCAGCTTTGAACTGTGCCTGGAAGAGCTGACAGTTCACAGTCTCCACCCTGAAGCATGGGAACTTGCTCTGCCAGGAGCTACACTGGTGCCTCTATGGCCAAATTCAGAAGTGGTGCTCGTACCTGATGGTGACTGCTGTCTTCTTGGACTGTGTCCTTCATTGGAACACCCAGGACCACAAGCCCATGGCCTGCCATGACTTGATGTGGAAAGCACACTCCCCACTTGAGTACTGGATGTACTGCCACTACAGGAGCATGATTGTGAATGGCCACGTGTACTCTCAGCACATGTAGTTGCTGACCTATGCCCATAAGTCCAAAGCTCAGCTCCAACCAGACGTTCCATTACAAAAAAATGTGCGTTCCAAGACAGATATTCTGCAATCTGTTTCAGACCACCTTCTTTCCACTGCATCAGTGAACCGATCAAGGGCATCACCAATGTGATGGAAGCAGTCATGGATGTCAGAATGTGCTGCATCCATTACCCTGTGTATTCATCTGCAATTCCTTCCAGAACATGCCTGTGCCTCCCTGATGGCCCAAAACATATGCTAAGTAACCCATGATGAAACATCTGCAACAGGTGGTGGAAGGACAGCAAGCCTCCTACGAGCACCTGTATCAATCTGCCTGTGTGTAACCTCACCAGCTCTCTGGCTATGGTCAGTGTCTACACTCACTGAAGCCATAGTTGCCACACATTCATGTTCAATGTTCTCACCCTCTGACTGTCCAATATCTGTGGCCTCCGGGGACTGAGTATGTGTAGGCATGCTGACTGTGTGCGGTGATAATGATGACAGAAGAGGGATGTAAACCTGTGGGACAGATTCAGCCCCTGAAACCCTCACCTATGCCTCACTTTGGCCACTATCATCATCAGAGTCTGAAGAGACACTGACATCAGGTTGTGTAGTGGACAGAGACCAACCCCCCTGGTCATCTGTGTTAAGAAAGGGAAAAGCAGTACATTAATACCTGCACTATTATGCTCTGTAGTACTCTGTTACAATATATGTAAAGCTGTATACACTGTTGTTACTGTTATAGACCTGTTTAACCCCTAACCTGATATAGTAGGACAAAAACACATTACTCTTCCCACAAACATTTGCAGTTACTTGTAAATAAAAGCTCTTTACAGAGCAATCTCATCAGCAACAATGCTGTACTCTGTTGACATTTGTGAAAAGTCTGTACAGTTCACACATATGGCAATCTGTAAAGCCCTAACAATACTGTCACATCTATCAGTGTGGTCACACCTACAAGGCATAGGTATGACTCTAAAGTGTATAAAGTTAGATAATATCTGTGCAGTTGGTAATCATGCCAACAGTATAGCTATCCAGCCAGCAGGGCTAGGATGACATTTTAGGGAAGACATTGCAGTAAATCAACATCTGTAATAAAGCAGTGTTGTGCTTACCAGGAGCAGGTCCACAGCCTTGTCTGATGCCTGAGGGACCTGTGAAACATTGAGGTAGAGGTAATGTAAACACCACTGTATGTTACACTGTAACATGGTAACACATCCATATATCTCACATTTACAGTAGTTACTTTGTTAACTGCTATGTTGGTCAAAAGCTGAGCATGACATTAAAACTGCAGTTAAACTCCTCCCCCCAAAAGAAGAAACACCTGACAGTCATGTAAAAGTATCTACACCCTGACGCACTAAATGCTACAGTATTCCAATCCTGTTCAAACTAAGCCTACCTGAATGCTCCTCTGGCATGGAAACTGTGGCACACGCATCCACGATATATGGTGTGATGGATGCCTGGGAGCTTTCATGAATTCCTAGGTTCGCCAGGAATTCCTCAGTGGCTGAGAGTAGTTGTTCTGCTTCAGGGCCTCCACCGGTGGCACCACGATCCATGGCCACATCTGCTGCTCTTCTGAGTGCAGCATTAATTATATCTTTGGCATGGTGTTGAACCTGCTTATTGGTCCTGCTCTGGTGACCTATGATGTTAACATCACGGACAAGGTCAGCCCACAATGCTGCCCACTGTTCCCTGTTTTGCCTCCCCCTGGACAGTAGGAGTTCATTCTGTTGACAGAGGTCTTCCAGGATTATATCATTCTCAGCATCCATAAAAGGGGCATGGCATCTGACGTACATGTTTCCTGAAAGAAAACAAAATGGAAACACATGTCAGGATCACATACATGGAAGTACACTATAGGGAGATACAGCAAGAACAGAATAGCTGGCAGTATCCACTGCTTGATCACACATATCATGCTCTACAGTGTGCAAACATACTAACTGTGTGGATACAACTCAAATACTAGTAATAGTCAGCTATTCCTATTTGTGCCATGACAGATACTGCTGTATGATCACACACCCAACACAGGAGTCCATTGTAGTATGGCCCCCTAGGGGTAACCCCCCTGAAAATATGTCAAAACAACTGTGACTAACAAATAGCAGTGTGCTATTACAACCAATATAAAGGCACATTCCCAGGACACCAGTGTGCCACATTGACAAAAACATTCCACCCTTGATGTACTATACATTCTCTGTAAGTGTAACAAATCTGGAGATTAATGACATGTCATCATTACAATTCTAAGAAAGGTTTAATTCTGCAATCCACATTCCCCTTAAGTATATTCACACATATGCATCATTTTGTAAACAAAAAGGTTACATACCTGATAGAGTACAATACTCCTTGGTTGATATGAGCAGATATATAAAGTCTTTGGCAACGCATTTACTGTCTGAAGAAAGGCTCATACAGACTGATGCCCCTAGCCAGCTGTTTGCCTTTTTAGCATGGTTCTTATTACCAAGCAATTAGCTGTTAACCAGTCTGTGGTTCTGAAATGCTAATTGCAGCCAACACAGCTGATTTGCAGTATAATCAGCCAATGACATGCAACTACTGAACAAGATACAAGGCTTTCATGTAGATTAGAAACCATTTCTATATGTTCTGCTGGACATTCCTGGGGTCAAGATACTACATCATTGTAGAGGGTATGTCTGTAGCAGCTACTTTTACATACAGATGTGTGTGCTATAGGCTGCAGCTGATGCTACAGGCAATAGGCATAGGCAGTGAATGTGAACACTTTGGAGGACAACAAGCTGTAAGAGTAACTGTGGAGCTGTGGCAACCTTGTTGTAGAGGCAGAGCCAGAGTGAGGGTACCCATTCCACTGCAAATTAAGGAATGTGGGTAAGGTAAGTATATTAGGAAATGGTATCAGTAAGAGAGCACTAGGCAATGTCTGATGTGTCCTATGGGGTAAATACAGCATTATGTCAACCAATTGGCTGGGCAGCTGTCAGGCCATGTGTTACATTACGGTAGTCATTTGGAATGTGTGTGCTGGCAGTCCTTGTTACTAGCAGGACTTCCATATCTGCATGTTAGTTGTGCAGCTGTGCTAATCTGTAATATCATTATGAGATGATTGTGTGCTGCACTTTTTTAGTAGTGGGCCTCATTTGCATTAACTAAGTTAAAATCCTCTATGAATGCATATTAATACATGATCTGACACTTTATGCACTTATAGTGTTGTTATAGGGATATGTCAAGTGTGTTCCTGTCTGTAGGCCTGTGACTTCCATCAATGAACAGCAGACATTTCATTTGAAATGTATTGTGTGGTTAAAGAGTGCATGACTCAGTCTTTCTTTGATGGATTCATAATAATGTAATTTAAATGCTACACACCACCGGATTTGAACTCAGAACTATGTGTTGCAAAACTTACTGTTCGCAAAGCATTTAACAGACTGAGCTATGGAGTCACTGTCACTGCATGTTTATTTGAGAAGGTATAAGTGCACACATACAGTCTGTGACATGCCTCCATTACATCCATTATTATGTGCCTGGGTTTATAGGGATGTATTACTCCACCAGATTCCCAGTTGAACATGTATTTTGCCATTAATGTTTTAGCAAGTGTTCTTGTACATGTTGTAAAAAGTGTCCAATTGCCTCTTATTAGAGACCTCAGTTACATCCATAAGTCTTTGACTGGCTTTCTAGTGGAGTAGTCCTGTAGCAGACTCATAATTTTACTCCAGTTTTTCCATTACCTTTTCAGCAAATTTGGGCAATGCAGCATGATGTGCAGCTCTGGTTACACATGCTTAGTTATGGTAACTTGCAATTACTATGTTTAGCTTAAGCCACCTGCTTTAATTAACAGCTGTGTGGTGCGGCAGGTTAATCCAGTGGTCTGTAGGTGCATTGGTCTCGGGTTCGAAATAGGGGACAGCTGTTTATTTTGTACGTGTTTATCATTTAAGACATGTATATCAATATGGCTCCATTTAGCTGAGCTTAGAGATGCTGTATGATATGGTCCGTTGCACAGCTTCATGCAAAAAATCTTTAAAGAAAAGAAAAATGGGGAGATATGACAGTGGGGAAATGGGGTGCAAGCGGGGTGAAAAACATAGTGAAAGGCAGGTAGGTATGTGCAGGGAGGGTGTAGTAAAGAACCATAGCAATCCATTTCTTGTACAGCAACAACTGTGCACTTTGACAGAATTTGTAGATGAATTTGGACTGTCACCCCCAGAAAAAGGAGTGAGGACAACATATCTGCATTGTCAAGTGAATTGGATGAAATTTCATGTGTCTGGTGGACACGCATGCAAAATGGAGAGCTGTGTATGAGACAATATTTTTTGGGGGGTTTGGGACAGGTGCCCATTTTTTATTTTTTTAAGGTGAGACTAGAATGTTGGGGAAGGGACATAGGTACATGTGGGAGAGGTAAGCTGGGAAGGTGAGAAAGCTTTTATAGACAAGCAAGACAAACAAGACAGCAGACAGGGGTGGTGTGTGTGATACAAGAGGGGGTGATCACCTTTGATTGGGGGGTGTTGTGAAATCCCAGCCTCAGGCACCTCCAAGAGTTAGCAGCATGACTCAAATCCCCACTCATGGGGCTGTCGGCATTGCTCCTTCACTGCCCCTGGATTGGCAGTGGTGGAAACTGGGCTTTGGAGCTAGGCTGTCCCACCAGGGTGGCCAATATGCTCTTCATCCAGCTCAGGCAGCATCCAAAACCACAGAACACAATCTTTCACATCAATCTTGCCAGTACATTCTTGCCATCAATCTTGCCACCTCCACCACAGCTCCCAGCGGTGTGCTAAGGCCTGTCCTGTGGGGTGGAACTACCCGGCACTGCAGGTAGTGCAGGGTCAGTGGGGGACACCGTCAGCCTGGGTTTCAGACATCTTGGGCCCCAGTGCCACAGCAGGAGGAGCCAAGGTAGGTGGATCACCTGCAACCAGCCTACATTGTCATGCTGTAGTAAATTAGTTATAACAATAGGATAAGGTTAGTAATAACTAAACCAATGTTAGTATTAACATAATGGAACATAATATTGATTAATCCAAATACATATTAAGGTATATTATGTGTAACACAATAATAAATAACATAACAGTAAGTACATTAACAGCAAACCAGAAAGAAATAACCCATAACACCAACAAAACAGTTAAACAGACTATATTAATATTAAATCATAATAATAAATATCATTAATAAATTAAAGAAGATAAGGGGTGGGGAAACAGAGAAAACATGCCATTAGTGAAGTCGCAGATTATATCAATACACAGACTGCTAATACATACTTCTACAGGTGTGCAGTGTCAATTGTGAGTACAGTGAGTAAAATTCCTCTATAGATGATGTAGCACGTACATACTTCTCAAGTTGTTAGCATGTGACAGTATGGGCCAAGCACTAACAAATTCAAATACACAATTACACAGAACTGTTTCACATAATGTGCATGCACATAACTACCAAGGTGTTCTATAAATGGATTTGGAAATACATTGCATTCCAGATAATCATTTATCTGCTAATCATGGACCAGACAGTTTGGGATGTTGTCATTACATTAAGAAAAATCATGACACTTGAGAGGTATGTTTGTGTACATTAAGTAGACTAGACAACCATCATGTCTTAGTTGGCAAGCATGGAAGCAGAACCCAAAAGCTGTGTCTGCAGGGGACATGTGTACATTATATAACAATTGATTGCAGTGACATTAGAGCAGACAAGCAATGAATACAGTCCTACTGTACTTATTTCAACACATTCTTAAGAAAGTAAAATCCTGCTTTACATTTTATTGTTATTGCTCCTTTGACTCTGTGAAGTACACACATGGTATCTGTCCAGACCATGGGCTGCCTTTCCCATATACCTTGTTTCTGTAGTGGGAGGAATAGAGAGCATTATGTGACTGAAAGTGGGCTGCACACAGTCCTGAACCATACTGTGGGTTGTGCAATATAATTATCAGGCAATTATTTTTGCATCCTTTATTAATTTCAGTTTTACAGTTAACTGCAGTAGCATTAGAACAGACATGCAGTGAATACAGCCCTATTGCCCTTATTTAAACACATTAGTTTTCAAACCACAATCCTGCTTTACACCTTATTGCTTATTGTTATTGTTTTTTGTTTATTGCACTACAGTTATCAGAAACAATCCGTGCTTACCACACTCATGGTGCATCCTGGCCACATGCCTGGCATGAGACTGGATGTTGCGAGCCCATTCATCTCCAGATTTTGGAAGAGAAGCACACCATTATGCATACCAGTTTTGCACAGATTCAGCTTGTATTTCAGTAAGGACGTGACAAACAAACTTACATATCTGTGGGGCATGCCCATCCCTAGCCTCTTGGACCCAGGTGTTCAAGGTTCCCCTCTTCCTTTGCTTCAGGTCATCATAGTGGTGATGACACTGGTCACCAGTGGTGGGATACCAGCAGCACTGGTAAGATCCCTGGCCAACTGATTCCAGGCTTCAGCTCTACATTATGAGCCCTGATAATTGCCCTGCAACAGCTGGGGTTGAGAGTTGTGGACCAGGAGTCCAACAAACACTCTGGACTCCTGCACACCCCACCTCTGCATCCAAAGCCCATTCCCTCACCAACACATATCAACAGGTTAATAAGACTCTAACAACTGCTGCAGAATTCCCATGTATTGGCCTTAATATAGGCTGTTTGCCCACCTTACACATCATACTGCAACTTTCAAAAAAGTGCCACATTGCTTAGCATTGCACAAACCTGCTTAGTGGGGCTGAGCATCCCATAAACTCACACAGCCATGTTTTATTGAAGCTTAGCAATGAGAAAATAGGAGTAGCCATTAACTATGTTTAAGCAGTGCTTAGCACACGCAGCTTTTTTTATGGAATGGAATGTTTTTTTTTTACAAACTGCTTAGGTTTAGGTCACTTCACACATTTCCAAAGCATTAAATGTAAAAAGGTTTAACTGCTGGGGACTTGAATCCAGGATCTACAACATTCTAGGCCATGACTATATGTATTTAGCTATGGGATAGTAAAAAATCCAGTATACCTTCACATATACTACTACGCTACCTGTTAGCATTGCTGAGCACCACTCCACACCGCACAAATGGCCATTCATAATATAAAATAAAAACAAGTAGGCAAAACCACATAATTAATTTCATCCAATTTTAATTTTTAGATGTCTGGCAAGTGTCAGCTGTGTATGTGTAAGTGCAGCTTGGCACTTTTGCCCTCCACACAGTGTCATCCAAATAGGCATTAAAATCATATTAAAATTCACATATATTTCTACACTAGCAGGGTACATTACAATCATTCTTCTCCTGTACATATCGTCTGTCCAGGAATTCCCTGGACAATCCGCAACCATGGGACACTACACTACTGCCTACATGAATTTAATATCCATGTTACCATGATCTCACTCAGTAGCACCCCTTTATTAATATGCATGGAATGCTGACAATGGGGAACCATGGCCGTGCACACCAATACACTCTGTGTAGGCTTTACATGGAGCCTACATGGATTTTATTGGATCCTGGGGAAAAGTTCAAGTTCTCTCTCTTGATAATACAACCATTGAAGTCACTTCTGGTAGCAAACTATTAGGTGCGATAGTGGATGATAATCTTACTTTTGACCTGCATATACAAAATCGCATAAGAAAAACTCATCAAAAACTAGGGATGCTTTACAGAGCCAAAAACTTTCTCACCAATGCAACTAGAATTATACTTGCCACTACTTATCTACTCCCCACTCTTCTTTATGGTGCTCCCATCCTTACTAACCTCCAGGCTTCACAAAAATTAAAACTTGAATAATGCTATAACAAAGTTGCTAAATTTGCAGCACATATTCCTTTCAGAACCCACCACTGTATAACACTGCAAAGCATAAACTGGTTAAAACTGACCCATCAAGTAACATATATACAACTTTTTACCACCTATAAAATTATCCAGCATCTATCTGCATGTCCAGCACTAAAAAACATTCTACACGACAATGTTCCCAGTCAGTCATTGCAATCCAGTAACCAAAAACTACTGTCTGTCTACAAACCTAGTAAATATGCTGGCATTTCTTGTATTCATATAAAGTTGCTAAGGCCTGGAACTCCTTACCTGCATTAATCAGGTCTATACCCTCACTCCCAACTTTCAAATCTACTCTGAAAAACATCCTAGATAAAATCTGGATTTGTTCTTGCTCAAAGCCAGAATAAACTATATCCCTAAATGTGAGTGAGTACCTTATAATTCCTTATACATTCTTTGTCTCCCCTCTTCACTTACATCCTTTTTCTCCCTTCTTCACTTACTTCCTTAATGCTAATCCTCTTCCCTGACTTTCTCTCTAAGTACACCATAAGCCTGCTTTTCCCTCACTTCATATTGCATTTCCTCTTTGTATTATTCTAACTTAACTTTAATTTGTCTACAAACTATCTTAAATTTCTCTAAATATTAAATGATTGTTATATACCTTGTATTGATTCTTAACCAAGTTTTTATATTATGCCAAATTTGTTATAATTATTTAAACTGCAGATGTTTTTGTTTTATTTTTGAAGATTGTAAAATTATTTTTCTTAAAAGATTTTGTAATAATTTGGAGCTTTTCTCCCGGGCCTCAACTGAAAATGTGTTTCTACGCAGTCAGACTTTCCTGGTAAGCAAGTGTCAATAAAATAAACAATAAACTGAACTGGTATTAAGTTATTTATTTATTTGTTAATTTATTTATTTACATTGTTTTTGTTTATCTGTTTGTCTGTGTTTGTTGACCAGGGTAGAGCCCTGATCCTACTTAACCATTTTCAGGATCAGCCCAGGGCTTTATTTGAGTGTTAAATAAATGTGCATTTTGTGGATCTTATCTTTTCTAATGAGGATTACATTATGAAATGGAAAACTGGATGGGTGAGAGCATTGATTGTATTGTTATTTGACATGGAAAGTTCTTTAGGTGACTACTGAAACTTTAAAGTTGTAAGCGAGATATGTTCACTGCCAACGAAGGCCTATAAGTTTGCATTCTGAAAAAAGCCAGTGGTGCTGTTTATATGAATAAATTGTTCTGTAAGTCACTGGGCCAGCGAATCGGTAGCCTCATTATGCTTATATATATATATACTAGGTTAAGTTTCTTTCTATTAGAGCTACTCTACCATCTGTTAGTACTGACTTGGAAATGGAAATGGGAAAATATGATGAAATTATGCCATCCTGTATCTACAATTTTGTATAAATTGTGTATAATACTTTATTGAGCCTTAATGTAATACTGTTTGATGTCTGTCTTCAGAAATGGGCTTATAGCTAGAATACCGATGGTCAGGTTTTTATTTAGCTTGGGTAGTTGGGTGCAGGGAAAGGAGGCAATGAATTGTTTTCTACTTTTAAAGTTAGCAGCAAACAATTCTCCATACTTACGATTGGTTGTGGTGTGATAGAGGGCAACTCCTTTTGCTCTCAACTATATTGTCATTTTTTTCCTTTAGTTATTATGTTTATCAACTCGTCTATTACAAGAAATAGCATCAGAATCAAGATGAAGATTAATAAAAACTGAGGGTAACTGTGAGTGGATCGGCTTTCTCTTTTCCCCTGTTCTGCAGTTGTATTGATGACAAAGTATAGGAAGATAATTAATAAATAAATACTGAGTAAGGAAAGAAATTAGTTAAAAGCAAGAAGAATTAACAGGTATCAAGATAAGCTAAGGCAAAATGAACTGGATATGCAATATAGAATTTCTGAGTGTTTTTATTCTCCAGTGGGGAAAAAGTACGGACATCATAATAAGAGACATGGGCACATGATAGAACTATTAGGATCAATGGTTTCTCTAACTGTGATAGTGAAGGGGTTGTTTATCTTGCCACCTGTAAATATTGTGGAGCATTCAACATGGGTAAAACTATTTGCAAGTTGAAGAGAAGGATATATGAACATTTAAATGCCATATGGAAGAAAGATATTAATAATGCCTTGTTCAAGCATTCCTTAACTCGTAATAATGCCAGTTGGGGCTTTTTTGTTCTAGACAAGGTGGAAAAGGACTCCAGAGGACGGCCTCGGGAGAACAAGATTAAAGTCAGGGAAGTATTTTGGCAACTAGTTTTGGAAGCCAATAAACCTCCTGGCATGAATGAGCATATCTCTATTGTTCCCACACTTAAGATGAGATCAGCTAAATTATAGCCTTCCATTAGGTTTTATGCTCCCTGATCAGTAGCATTGTATAGGGTTACATTGTGTAATATATGTTTGTTGATGTTCATTTTATCTTATTTGATTCAGTAGGAACATGAGGTCAAGTTGCTTTTAAGGCATGGTTGTAATTTATATTACATTTTAAGCATTTTTAAAATTGAACTTTTTTAGTGTGATTGTTCTTTAAATTGTTATTTAACCAATTAATTAAAATGGGGCTGGTATTGGGACATAAAAGGAGGCAGTGGCTGTTATTTTGTTGCTTCATCTGATGAAATCCTTGGGACGAAAACGTCTTGGATTATTGTGGGTTTATGTACATAATTAAACAGCTGCTTGCCTGACTCACCAGGTTTTTGTGTCACTTCAACTACCAGCACTTCGTGCCTTGTGCTTTCTGTTTGACATCATAATAATACTATGCTCTTGTTAGGTCAATTGAGATAGCATATTTAATTGGTTGCAGTCCATTAGAGGGAATGTTATTTTTTTCCTTGTTTTTCTGTGCGTCAGCTACTTTGTGTGTGAGATCATGGTACAGAAGTCAGGGAATTTACTTTTCCCTGCTGTTGGTATACATAATTAGAAGGAAATTATGGGTGTGTGGAGAGGGGTGGCTTTCCCTCAGCAAAAAATGTGTGTTTTTTGTAATGTTTTTAAATTTGCACTAAATAGATCATTCTTTTGAATTTATTTTTGGAGCATTCAATGTTTGATGACAGAATAATTTAATTGTATGTATCTTTATAAATATTTTACTAAATTGTTGGCATTGAAGTTTTTTCTTGTCAGTGATGGCTGATTTTTCATAATAAAAAGGACTGTGAAGGGGTGAGATTTAACTGGAGGTGTAGAAACATTTCCATCAGACTTCACCAATACAGTATATCCCATGTCACCCCTGAAAAGAAGTATTTTTGTCCTGTGTTGCTGACAAACACATGAAATGAGTAAATCTCATGGCTGTGATTTATAGAGATCTTCTCTACCCATGCTAATTGGCTAATGCAAGTTGGTCAGTTAGCAAGGACATAATCTCCCATTAAGTGACATGGTAAAGGTGCACAGTAAAACATCCCATTAGTGGCTCAATGTCGCATCTCTGAATTGAATATTGTGTTGACTGACCTGACCTCTCTAGTGTTCTCCCTACTAGCCTCCTCATTGTAGTAGCATAGCATAACGTACAAACATACCCACATTCAGACACCCTTGTACATGTAAATAAATGCACAAACACACACACACACACACACACACACACACACACACACACACACACACACACACACATGCAAGCACACACCCACAATCATTCAGTCTCTTTTCTGGTCCTACAGATACATGTGTAGACACAGATATACACATTGACACACCTCCAGCCTGATGGCTCCACTGTACTTTCTGGTACTGTGAGTATTCCCATAGGACTGAATGGAGTAATGTCCAGATTAAAATTTTACTCAGCCAAGTGATTCTCTGTAAACTGAGTGCCATCAATATTTCCATGGGAAAACCACATGGATAACTAGCATTAGCAACTCCCTAAAACTGCCTCATTAGCATTCAACTTCACCTGCAAGACAGGCCTTAATGCTATGGCCCCTTTAAGGGAAAAACCTTAGTGAAATTACAGTCTAATTGGAAAGGCTTACTGTGATGCAGAAGCTTTCCAAGATAAGGCTTCCAAATTGCAATAAGGTTTCCAAATTGCAATATTCCTTTATGAATCTTAGGGCATGTTTAAATCTGCAACATGAGTGGAAGAGGCAGATAAATAATAGCTATGTTTTTTTCCATTGAATGGCAGCACATTTAGCTTAAATATTTGTTGTTGAATGTTGCAGTTTGATAACATTTAATTTTATTTTAAACACACACATATTTATATGTGTGTGTGTGTGTGTGTGTGTGTGTGTGTGTGTGTGTGTGTGTGTGTGTGTGTGTGTGTGTGTGTGTGTGTGTGTGTTATATAAAACTAGGCACAAAACATAATTGTAGCTATAGTATTTCATATTTATTCATGTGTTTAATAGATTTCCTTTTAGGCTCGCAGTTCCAACTATATACACCCATTCAACCATCGACACTAATTCTTTATATGTTACCATGACTTTTGATATAGAGTTATGCATTTCATTTTCATTTTTCTTTGATAGATTATCTTTACTTTTATATGTATGCATGTTACACTTTAACCACGTGTAATTTAGGCTACTTTAAACACCAGTGTTAATTATGAATACATGATCTATATGTGAACGTCCAGTCATCTTAATTATACTGGTGCATGATTTCTGGCCTGGGTCATGTTTGAAAAGGGTCTTAAACAACATAACATCCTGGGTAGCACAACAATGCACATATTAGCTGCACAAGAAACTTGCAAAAGGTTTAATGATACTATTCTGTTTCTTTTTAAATTGAACATGCTCCTTCTTATAAGGATCTGTGCCCAAAACTGAGAAAAGATAAATAATGCAAATATATAAAATAACTTAACCAAGCATTTTGGTTAGTGTTATCCATGGAGTTTACATAAGGAAACCATTAATTTGCTAATTTGCTAAGCTTTTCCTTCAAATAAACATTGCATTTTCTTACTACTGGACCTGGACTAGGATTCAGAAAGACTTATTCTGAAGCTAGTGCCTTAATTCAGACATTTTCCACATCACGGTAAGCCTTTCTGATTCAGAAACTGGTCTCCCGCTACTGTTTTTCCCTGGCAGTAGCCCTAGTGCAGAATGAGATCGCAGTGGGGAAGTCACATGCATGCTAATGCAGCAGTCAGGCAGAGCAGTTGATGCTAATTAGATATGTGTTTTCTCAAGGAAATGATGACAGATCTAGATTAACACAGCAGAGTGATTCACAGATACACTATGTCAAATCAATTTTTTTGCTTTGGGAGAAAAATGTGAACACCATCTTTGATGGTGTTCACCTATTTATTCTTATGGGTGAAGTCGCAGTAGTTGCAACTTGTACCATGACTACAGATAAGTAAAGCAGAGTCATGCAGGTCTGTTTGTGTGTGCGTGTGTGCGTGTGTGTGTGTGTGTATATTTATCTAGGTGGTAAGTCTTTCAAAGGTTTTTATGGGAAGCCAACTGTGTGTGTGTGTGTGTGTGTGTGTGTGTGTGTGTGTGTGTGTGTGTGTGTGTGTGTGTGTGTGTGTGTGTGCCTGCGTGCGTGTGTGTGTGTGTGTGTGTGTGTGTGTGTGTGTGTGTGTGTGTGTGTGTGTGTGTGTGTGTGTGTGTGTGTGCGTGTGTCTGTGTGTTGGGGGTACCTATGATCAGTTATGCATGATCTGGTAGGCAGAACACTAGCATAGTCAAGTCTGACAGAGCAGTTTTCATGTCTAAAGCAGGAAAATGAGCTGGCAATTAGGTATTTATTTGCACAGCTTTACATTGTCTCTGAATCAGAGATTCTTTCCTTTGGGCTAATTGACCAACACATATTGGCCAGTTAGCACATATGGAAGGAATCGCTTTCAACCTCAGAGCTAGTCTTAAATTCAATCTATAACAGAAATGCAGAGGGTCATATTTCTGAGTTTCTTCTTAAATTTGCAGTACATCAGTAAGTTATGTAGAACCATGCTGGCATTTTTCAAAATAAATTTAATTTTCAAGACGTCCTTTTTAATTGAATGCAAAATTAGCAAAAAGGCTATTTTTTAAATTATAACCCCTATACAAAATGATACATATTCCTTTTGGAATGCCATAAGTTAATGGGAATGAGGATGTGTCTTGATTAAGCCATTGTTTCATGTTGCACTTGTTTTTATAAAGAGTCTTATCTTTTAATAAAGCAACCTTCTGCAATATACAAGAGCACTCATCGATTTGTAGTGAACATTTCTTAACAATTACAGTATTCTTCAGCTGTGCTTTATATCTGCCTTCATTCAGAAATTAGATTTATCACAAGAGCATTTGTTCAATCAGAAATCTTTCTATAATGAGCAGACATTTAAATTCAGACTTTGTAGTAAAAAGTGCAGTATTACATTTTTAAAATAATTGGAAAGACACATTCCTCCCTTAACAGTGTTACAAAGACAACAGTTCACTCATTTCATTACTGAACTGTATGGAGTGCTGTGATTGCACTCCAATGATTGCACTCCAAAACTGGGAAAATGGCAGTCTTGTTAAGCTCCATTCTGCTATTAGAAAAGTGTTTTAACTACTAAGGCATTAGTTGTACTTATCAAAGCATTTGTATTTTTTACATACTTACTGTTTATTATATCAGCTCACTAGGCAAAGTATCTCTTTGCAGGGGCAGCCTTGAATGCTGTCTTGTGAAGTGACTGCTTAGAGCCTAAAAAATATGCAGACTAAAATACTGAATCTCAAACTAAGCACTGAAGAACAAAGTTCATTAGCATACTCTTACTCTTTTGTCCAATCTACAAAATGGTTGCAGATCTTATCTGTTTTTGCCACTGCAAATTATTTGCCATCCTTTTCATTTTGACCATGAACAAAATTGTCATTTTCTATAACAGAATGTGAGTACTGTAGAAGCTGTAATATTTTATTTGTGACAAAACAGTTGCCTAATGACTAATATATTGCATAGCAAATGTTCAGTTTAGACCTAAAACATTAGAACAGGAGTGGTGCACAATGTAGATGGCAGCTAGTAACCCCCCCCCACACACACACACACACACACACAACTGGAAACACTATATTTAAGGCTAAAAGTTTTATGGAATTCACTTTTTAACCACACAAGCCTACTAGATATAAAGGTCTCTTTCTTTTAACCTGAACCACTGCCTAGTAAGTGGCTTATTTAGGGTCATGCAGGGAACTAAGGCAGAAAGATGGAATCAAACCTTCGATTACGAAGACAGCATTAGCAGCTCATAGCATTAACCTTTTTGTTAAATTACCAAAGACGTTGTTGGAACATGTTATATTTGATAAAAAGTTGCATCAACTAAAAATAATTTGAAGTTATTTATACTAATATTTTCTCTATAAACTTTATTCAGTGTCACTGGTAACAGTTGTTAATTCATCCAGAGTTGATATTACTAAACAATTTCTTATAAATGAAATATTTTTGATCTAGGATAAAGGTCAGGTACCCTTTCCTGAACTATTTGTGGTGCTTTATCTGTCATTTCTTGTCTTGTAACAATACTACAAGAGAAGGTACATTCCCATTTATTTGGAAAATGTATGCATCTGAGAAAATACAGTTTAGGAATATGTTAAAGTATGCATGTTAACTATTAAGCTACTATGTAAAACCTGTCAGTTTTTTAAAAACACATTTATTGAATTATCACTTGTGACATAGGCAAATTTACATTTATATAAAAGTAATCAAACTGTATTAACAAGTTCACATTTACCAATATTATATGTCAGATATATTGCTATATATCATATAACCTAAATAACATTATATAAATTATTCAATTCCTGACCTTTTTTTAAAAAGAAACATCTTTATTAAACCATAGGCAATCATACATTTATATAAATTAAAACAAACCATACCAACACAATCCTAGCTGCAAGCATTTTACATCACAAACCATACTGACACACTCCCAGTTGCAAACATTATACATCTCTTATAATGTACCCAATCATTTTCAGTCGAACATTACATAGCTCATTTAAGTCCTGCCTTCTTTTAAACCTCATTCCTCCCTTGTATGTATTGTTCCCACAATTACCATGTTTTTTCTATGTAGTTTGTTCCTAATCTTTTCTAAAGATCTCAGTTTCAGTTGTTTTATCATTGTTATTATATTCACTACTTCTAGTAAAGTTGGTTTAGATTTTGATTTCCATTTTCTAGTAATTGTTTTTTTGATAGCCACTATAATTAGGCACAGCAAGGCCTCACCACATCCAGGCAATTCCAAATCTGTATCATAGCTCAGAAAAATCATTTCCCTTGTCTCACCAATCTGCCCACCCAGTATCTCTGACAGTGCATCCTGCAGGGAATCCTTAAAGTCTGCCAGAAAATATGTCCCAGTTATCTCTTTCTTCCCTGTCACACATCCAACATTTGCTGTCTAGCTGAGGAAAATTTCTCTGGAGTCAACTTGTGGTATAAAAATATGTATGTAAACATTTCCAAGCAAAAATCCTAAATCTTCTAGATTTTCATAGGAGCATAGGACCATAGGAAGTTACTAGGCTATTGGCCCTGAGGCTGTTATAAGCCTAGCCAAGAGTTTAGCCCATCATAGACAAATCAGTACCTGATGTCCCTGTCCAGCAGGGATACAGGTGGAATCCCAGGGATGAATTTTCTATTTCCCATACAGTTATCCAGATTGCACTTAAAAAGGGGTAAAGAGGTACTCTGCTTGACATGTATAGGTAGTTTATTCCACAGATTGGGGAGTCTCTGGGACACCAACAAGTCCTATTGATGTCAAAGACCAGGTTGAGGATGCACATGTGGGTTACTCGAGTGGAGCTTGACTTGCGGATATGCAGCAGTCCCATCAAGGCAGTGTCTGAGATCACCTTGTATGCTAGACAGAGGTCACCTCTGAGGAGACTGTATGAAACTGAGTACAGGGATAGGGCTTTTAGCCTATCTGTGTATGGTAGTTTTTTGAGGCCTTGCATTCTCCTGGTGAGGAACCTCTGTGGTCTCTCCAGCTGTTGCATGTGCCTTGAGAGGTACATGCCAAATGGGGCATTGTACTCAATAATGGGCCATATAAGGGAAGAATACAGGGATGTTATGACCTCCTTGTCCCTGGATGAGATACCCTTACTTAAGAGGTGGGTCATGTAGAAAGCTTCCCATACAATGGAACAACATGGTAATCAAAAGACAGGTTGCTATCAGTCTGGGTGCCCAAATCCCTCACGACTGATTGTGTGCTTAGGACGTTGTTATTAATGTGATAGTTTGTGGGGAGGTCACTCTCCTCAAAGGGGATGATGATGCATTTTTTGGTATTCAGCTTGAGGCCATGCTTCTGGCAACAGTCATTTGTTTGGTTGAGACCCTCTTGGAGGATATCCATGTCACTAGGGGAATTGATGACAGTGCCCAGCTTACAGTCTTCTGCAAACGTGGTCAGCCATAGCCCACTGGTTTTGGCCTGCACCTCAGCAAAGCATATCCCAAATAACAGAAGCCCCAAGATTGAGCCCTGGGGTACTCTGCTTGATACAGGTCTACTGCTTGAGGTGGCTTGTTTTGACTAGGTGGGTTCTATCAGTGAGCCGGTTAGCTACCCATCTGGTAACATACAGATTGATGCCTAGTTGAGAGAGTTTATCTATTTTGCTCAAGTCGGGAATAGTGTTGAAGGCTTTGGCCAGGTCAAGGTAGGTTCCCTTCATCCATGGCTTTGGTGACTGTCTCAAAAAAAGTCAACCAAATTTAACAGACATGACCTCCCCATGATGAAGCCAAACTGTGTGGGACTGAATGTTTGGAGGTTGTCAATGTACTTGTTAATGAGTTCTGTGATAATTCACTCCATGGCCTTGCAGATCACACTTGTTAGGCTGATGGTCTATAATTTCCCAGACTGGTGGATGCTCCACCTTTGTGTAAAGGGATGACAGTGGCTGTCCTCCATTCATCTGGGACAAAGCTGGTTCTCAAGCTTTGTTTGAATAGGGTGCCTAATGGTGCTGCAAGTTCCTGCTTGAGTTCATGTAGGATGCAGGCTGGGGTGTTATCACGTCCCATGGAGGCTATATTTTTTGCCTTTGAGAGAGCAGTGATGACCTGATCCTTAGATATAAGGGGAAGGGGGCAGGTACTGGGAATGTCCTGATTTACTGATGGGGGCAGAGGGGTAAAATTTTTGCTGCATCTGTCAGCCAGCAGGTTTGCTATATCTACAGCATTTGTATATGTGGTATCGTTGACCACCAGGTCTGAACAGATCTGGGTGCTACCTTTGAGATTATGGACATATGTGAAGAAGGCCTTATGACTGTCTCTAGTAGATGTGGCCAATTTGGACTCCAAGTTTGCTTTGGAGGATTTCACTCATGCTCTTATTTGCTTGTTCAGGCTAAGGAGAGATTGCTTTCAATTGGGCACCTGCTCCTTCTTGGTCCTGGACAGCATTTTTTTTCTTTTGTTATAGAGTTTATTTATTGCAGATGTTCACCAGACAGGTTTACTCTTCTTTGCAGAGGATGATTTAGCCTTGTCGGGTATTCTTGATTCCATCCATCTATATAAATGCTCATATAGCGCTTTGGTATAGTTTTGGATACTGGTGCCAGTTCCTAGAGAGGGGGAGGGGGCTGTGAAGCTGTTTATATCATCACTCAAGAGGCTGTAATCACCTTTGGAGAAGTTTTTTTGTTTGACTCTACCTAGAGAGGAATCGGGGAAGATGGTGACTTTGAAAGTGACCTCTTTATAGTTGGATCTTACCAGGGAGGATGATACTGCAGGAATGCTGCGGTGGTTACTCATGTTGGTTAATACTAAGTCCAAATATATTTTCACCTCTTGTGGGAGTATCAACTAGCTGTACCAAAGCATTTGCATTGACAAAACCGAGGAATCTCTGGGCATTTGTGTATTTTGTTGCATATATTTGGACAACATACATTTATCTTCCCATTGTTTCTTTGTAAATTGCTTATCTAGTCTCTCTACCTAATCCTTTCTAACCTCATGTGATTGCTTCTTACAGTTATCATACAATATTTTATATGCTGTACTATTTATTCCCTTTTTAATGGCAGCTTCTGTTCTAGATTCTGCTAAAAACTTTACCAGTGCTGGTCTTTCATTTAACCCCCCCCCCCATTTCTTTCTCTTTGCCTATACTCTGATATCAGTCCTTTATAGGGAAGGCAATCTCTAACCTGCAGTCCAAATAAATTCTTGGCATATTCCCATTCTATCATCTTCCCTCTCTAGTTAATTGCTCCCACTACCTTGGTTCTTTGCCATTTTTCTCAAATAAATTTCATCCCCCTCTTGCCTATTGTTTATATCCATAATTGCAGTCATCCCTAATGGCAGAATCTCCTTTCTCCATCCTTATATTGGCTTAGTTCTTAGGATACATTCTGCTATTTTATAGATATAATATTCTATATGATTATTGTTATTATCCTTAAAGGTCTGCATCCAAAATCCCAGTCTCTCCTTGTTTCTTGAGCTACCCCCCTGTTTCATCATCATCCCTTTCCACTATAGTTTTCTGCTTGTGCTATACATAGGAAAAATGTTAAAAAAATGTATAACTGCAATGTGCAAGCTTAAATGCATTTAGGGTTAAAAAGAAATGAATATGTTTATTCTGCTTATTCTGTGTGAAATATGTGCAGCTGCAGGAGACCTTGATAAAAGAACAATTGACAGCTGAAAGTACACCATAGTCAGCAGAATGTGTATTGAGGCTAGGGTTGTATCTTGACCCTGGGCAAATGTATCATATCAGAACTGGACAGCTGAAGGAGTGTGAGAAACAAGGGAGGGCTGAAATTAGCCCAAGGTCAGGTTGTTTTTCTCAAACATGTTTTTGCAAGACAGCAATTTTCTGACCATGTCAGCAGTAAATCTAACAATGTCTTCTTGTGTACATGTAGAGAACTGTATAACAACAGCATGCTGAACTATGGGAAATCAGACAAACCTTGTACTTACATGCTTTGTCTCCTTGCTGCAAGTAATAAAGGGTGCCTTACTTAAACCTTACGTGCATTTATCTTTGTGTTTTCCTTTACAGATTGGTCCCTCAAGCCGGATAACCTCACTTCACCTCGGATCAGACGGCCAGGTGGCTGAAACCGTACGGGGAAGAAACCAAATCGGTTCTTCTTATGTGAAAAGTCCTCCAACTGAATTGTCGTCAAAAGAGGCCAGCCACTTTCTGATCTGCGACTGAAGGACGGGTTTTCCACGAATCAGCGATCAGTCATGTGGGCTCAGGTAAGGTGAATCTACTTTTTCTGTTTCAAGATCAGATGTGTATTGTTTCTGTCAGATTGTGTTTTCTTACAGACAGAGATAGAAAAGGTGCAATCTTGTCATAGATCAGGTGAAACAGATCAGTAGGCTTTAGACAGTCATTCTGAAGAGACTTTAACAAAATCCATGGTACACGTAAAAATCTGAAGGCATCAGGTAATATTTTTTATGAACAGTCTACATAGCAAACAACATAGGGAAAATGGGTAATAATTGTGCAAAGACACCCAGAAACCCACCGTTAATGGAAGATGCAAAATACATGCAGTCGCAGTGCGCAAAGACAATATTAGATATTTTTCAAAATGGGTTATTAAGTATGAATTTGATGGTAAATTAGAAAAATCCTCACTTATCAAACGTATCAAGCAACTCAAAACTGATTCTAAGGGTCAAGTTAACAAATGACAGTTAGGAATTCCCCAGGCACACAGGTGGCTGGAAGAAGCAAACCGCAGAGACCAAAAGAACAAAGACTAAGAGACAATGTTTTTAGATAAGGAAGACAATAACTTGGTAGTGGCATCGGCACCTCCGCCTCCCCCTTCTTTACCAGAGTACGAAGCAAGTGGACAGATTGACCCACCCCCATTATATCTTACGCTCACTAGAGATAGGGACATTATAAAATTGAAATTAGCTAAAATTAGAGATCCCATCGAAACTAGGTCCCGAACAAAGGCAAATAATCAAGAAGAAGGCTCTGAATTATGGCAGGAAGTTAAGGATACACGACCTGTAGAAGAAGAAATATGCCCACTTATAGAAGTTCCGAACCCTCAGGCAGGACAGGAAGATCAGACTCCAACTATCTTAGTGTATAGACCCTGGACTCTGGAAGATATCCTGAAAGCCACAGAAGGAATTCCCCATCCGAAACTTAATTTCAGAAAATTTTTGGAAGATTTACAAGGAATGAGGCTAAGTTATAACTTAAATGGGGAAGAGATAGAAAACGTAGTTCGACAGATTGTAGGACCAGATTGGTACATGATTTGTGGCAACTGGAATCCTCGTGACGCTGCACAAAAACCTCTTCCACACAGCAGCACAGAATTAGACACTAGACTGAAGGGAATTACAGACCGCATCTCTGAGAAATGGAAACCAAGGGCAGACTGGACTTGCATTAATCAATGCGTCCAGCAGGAGGGTGAATCAGTTGACAAATACTTTGCTAGACTGTTAGAATGTTTTAACAACCACTGTGGAATGCAGGTTCCCAAAGATCAAAAACAAGATTCCCCATATGAACAGCAGTTAAAAAATGCATTTCTAAAAGGTAGTAGTGCACCTATAAGCAGTTTCATTACAAAACACATGGTAGACCATCGAACGAGCAGATTACACTCACTACTTGAATATGCTAGACATGCTGAAAGGCATTTTAATAGCAAAAAGAAGAAGAAGGCTCAGGTATTTTCCGTAGAAGACAAAGCAGAAGTTTATGTAGTGCACCCCGGGAAAAAGGGCAGGAAAAATACACAGGGAGGCAGGCAATCTGATCAGCGATCAGAAGACTTTGAAGGATGCAAGAAAAGGGGAGAATGTTTCAAATGTGGTAAAAAAAGGACATTTAGCAAGGGATTGCAGGAAAAATAAGAAGGCAACAACAGAAGATAAAGAAGGTGAGGACTGACTATATGATAGTCAGGAATCACAAGAAGAGACCAGTAGAGAAAGGACAAACAAGGATGTGAAAAGGGAAGTAGAGGAAGTACAGGAAATCAATGACGGTACAGAAGAAGATGAAGTACTAGATTTAGCTTTATTGAGCCTGGAGCTCTATTTACCAGATACAAAACCGGAAGTTACACTTTTAGTGTAAGGCAGTGAGGTTAACTTTTTGTGATTTAGGGGCATCACGGACCCTGATACACCCCTCCAAATTACCAGACAATTCGGAGTCACCTGATTATATATTGGTCAAAGCTGCGAATGGGCAGCTATATCGGGAGCCCCTCTCTCGCAATATCACCATAACAGATCCTGTTTCAGGATTAACACAAAGAAGTAAGATTGTAGTTTCTGCGAAATGCCCAGTAAATCTCTTGGGCAGGGATCTTATGCAGTTATTTGGCATAGCAGTGGTTCCAACTATTTAGGGCATGGAAGCGCAGCGATGAACCGACACCTTTATGGTTCAATCAGGGGGTGAAATGTTTTATTGGTACAGTCAGGACCTGGTTACGACTGGTCCAGGGACTGTGACCAAAGAACTGATGAATGTAGCCATCAGTAAGTTTGCCTCCCTGGACATTGATAAACAGCACCTGCTGCATTGCACCCTGTATTTTTGTAACACACCAGGGCCTGATAATGAGTATGAAAAAGAATTATTTAAGCATCGTACAAACAGATTGGTACTGAGAAACTTATACTGGGACACAGAAGGGAATAGTGTAGCCAGCTGTTCACTGCCCCAGGACTTTTTGACACTTTATAAGTCCAATCGACTATCACATGTAAGCTTAACCAAGAATAAAAACATACGGTGGGCAGACCTAGGGGAGAAAGTTACAAGATGGGAAAAACAAACAGAACTAGAGTTGTCAGGACAGGGAATACAAGTGCAAAGATTGAATTGGGCGGCTCAAGCTAACCCAGCTGTACATCTGCAGTCTCGCGGAGACAGCTGATGGATACTCCTGTTGACAGAAGAAGAAAACGCCTTACGAGATATACCAGAGACCCTCTGGTCATCAGGAAAATCAGATGTAGGCATTATCCGTACTGCAGGTCCAGTTAGTATTACGCCAAAATCAGTGTTTAGACCACAGAAGAGACAGTATCCCTTAAGAAAGGATGCAGAGGCAAGAATAAAACCTATCATAGCAGCATTACTTAAGGGAGGGGTGCTAGTAGAATCCTCTGATTCTCCGTGTAATACACCTTTATTTCCAGTTAAAAAAGCCAATGGGGAATGGCGTATGGTTCAAGACTTGCAAGCTGTAAATGACGCAGTAATACCAAGGGCACCTATAGTGTCGGATCCACACACCTTGTTGAATGATTTGAAACCTCAACAAGAATTTTTCTCTGTGGTAGACATTAGTAATGCATTCTTTTCAACACCAATACATCCAGACAGCCAGTATTGGTTTGCATTCACGTTTCAAGGAAAAAGATACACATATACACGATTACCACAGTGATATTGTGAAAGCCCTACTATATTTTCACAAGAAATGTCAAGTAACCTGGCAGGTTTTAACCCACCAAAGGGTAGTCAGGTCTTACTTTATGTCGATGACATTCTATTAGCAGCCCCCTCCCTGCAGGATTGCAGGGAAGATACAGTAGCAAATCATAAAAAGACTCTCAGAAGTCACTCAGTCAGGATTTATTGTCCACAAACAACAAAAAACAAATAAACGACAATATTTGAAAAAAACGATTCAAAACATAGTACTAAGCACTTTCACCCTCTAAACCATAAGGGCATCCTCAGAGTACTTCTAAAAGCTTATTCTTTTTCCATTTAAATAAATTAAACAACCAATTACTAAACTTCTTTGATTGGTTGTGCAGTTAAATTCAAACAATTAAATATTTAAATAAATAGATGAATACAAAGCCTTGTAGAACCTTTTTAAAAAATATATACATAAAATATTTATATATAGTAAAAAATTCATTAAATATATTTACTCACTACACCTAAAGAGTCAGACAAACTTTAAAAAGAATTAATAAACAACAATACATTGAAATAAATTGCATGTTTAAACAGACTATCAAACTGTTGCTTACTTTAATCTATGGTGTGTATTATTTTTATATTTATATACATATGTCATAACAATAATATATATACATATAGTTAAACCAACATATTTTTCTTAGATTTGTCACTAAAAAGTTTCATTTACAAGGAATTAATGAATGTAAACAAGTGTGGCTGTAATCCATTTGGGTAAGATGTAAAGCAATGTCACTTATAATAAAAATTAAAAAATAATGTTAAAATACATTTGATTAAAAACATATTATTTAGTTAAATAACATAAGATTTAAGCTTTAAAATACTTGCTATAGAAATTTGACCATTGATACCAGGAAATGAACCTGCATTTAGTCTCAACTGCCAAATACATTCTTTGGCTTCTAGCAAAGCATTTAAATCACCACCTTTTTGTCCATATGTAGGAATTCTGTCTATGACAAAGAATGTGAATCTCCTAAAATTATTACATTTAGTACTATGGACGTATAATGAATTCACAATTCTTTTGTTTTTAATATCTCTATTGTGTTCCATTATGCGTTCCTTCAGTTTTCTTATAGTTTTACCTACATAAAATGCTGGGCATGATGTACATGTAGCTAAGTAGACCACCATTTTTGTGTTGCAGTTGCAGTGTCCTGAACATTTAATCGATTTTCCATATCCTTGAACCATAACATATGGTCCATCATTGATAAACTTGCAATATTTGCAGAAACCACATTTATTCATTTTTGACATATTAAATGTCTGGTCCCTACCATTGTATTCCATGTATTCCTTTAAATTCATACCACAGCTAAAGCTAACCTTAGGAAAAGGCCCTATTGTATGGTAAAACTCTTCATTGTTAATAAAAACACTCATCCAGCTATCTTTTAATATTTTAACAATTCCTTCTGATTTTTCATTGTATGGTAGAATGAAGGCATCTCTTCTGTTAATACCTATATTTTCATTCTGTTTGTTACATAAACCAAATTTAATAATAGGTCTGAATGTAGTGTTCCTTTTCTTTCTAACTTCATCTTTCAATTGTTTTAATAAATTTAGTGGGTATCCCCTGTCCAAAAACATATTAGTAAGAATTTCTAATTCCTGATTAAATCTATCATCCTCACTAACAATACGTGATGATCTTACCATTTGCCCCTTCACAAGATTCTTTTTTGGAAAGTGTGGGTGGCAACTGCTGTAATGTAAAAAAGAATTTGAGTAAGTCTTTTTTCTAAAAATGTTGGACTCTATTGTACCATTCTTATCATAGAAAAAGACATCCAAAAATGCACGTTTTACCCTGTATGTGGCTAGCAAATTTTAAAAAAAGGTGATGTAGTGTCAAGAAATTGGATAAAGTCATTAAGCTTTTCTGGAGACCCCTTCCAAAATACAATGATGTCATCTAGATATCTTGCATAGAAGGTAATATTAGACCAATATTTAGATGTAAAAATACAATTAGTCTCCCATTGGGCTAGTACTAAATTGGCATAGATCGGTGCACATCTTGCACCCATTGCTACCCCAGTAAGCTGTCTATAATATTCTCCCTCCATGTACATAAAATTGTTTAGCAAGACAATTTCCATTAAATCTACCAATAATTTGCACTTTACCATGTGTAATCCACTATATTTTTCTAAGGTAGCCTCAAACATTACCAGACCCAAATCATGCGGAATCACCGAAAACAAATTAATTACATCTATGGTTACCATAATAATATTGTCCATATTTTGCTCAATATTATAATGTCTCACCATGTCTATACAGTGCCACGAATCTTTAATTATGTGAGGAAATAAATTAAGAATATCCTTGCAATTATGGTCTATGTACTTTGCTACTGCTTCTAATTTAGACCCCTTTGCTGAAACTATCGGCCTAAAAGGCGGATTATTGGTATCCTTGTGTGTTTTTGGAATACCAAAAACTGAGGGGGTTACTGGATACTCTACTGTAAAATAATCATATTCATCTTTGTCAATCGTTCCTTCTAACATAAAATCTAATAAAATCCAATCTATCTTAGTGTAAGCTCGATTCATCTCAAATTTTGATACTTTATCATAAGTATCATCATCACTTAACAAATTTGTCATTCTATTAATATAATCTGTTTCGGTCATAATCACCACCACGCCACCTTTATCTGGCTTCATTACTCTATATTTTTTATTAGTTCTCAGTTCCCTTAAACAAAATCTTTCGGCTTGGGTAAGATTATCCTCCGTTACTGTAAATTTTTTGAACTCTCTTTGGAATTGTGCTTTGCACAACATCTCAAATATCTGTATCATAGGATTCTGAGGTGGGATAAACGTGCTGCATATTTTCAAACTAAAACTTCCTGTATCAGGTTCTATTCTGTTACCTTGGTTTGCAAAAAAACATTTTTAAATTTAACAACCTTGTGTAAACCTTTAAATGAATAAGAATTCTACCTATATCATGTTTAAAATTCGGAAAGAATGTAAAACCTCTCTTAAATAGAGAGACATAATCTGTACCAAAATTTGCTCCAGTGTAGTTATACATAGTAAATCCACCTACACTAATAATGGAAGATTCAGTTGTTCTTCTTTCTATATTATTTAAATCTACTAAAGGATATACAGTGTCAATTTCTATGTTAGAACTATGTTCATTCCCATCTAAAACATCAAGCACTGTTATCGTATCGAATCCTTCAGTATTAGATTTATCACAAATGAAACTGTCATTTGTCAGTTCATTAAATGCATAAGCATCATTATTTACTAATAGTGTAAATTTTTTCTGTTTGTTTGGAAGTTCCTGTACTGTGTCAGATACCGTGGTTGCCCTTGGTATCGATCGCGTAACCTTTTGGACCTCCTTAGTACAGGTTCCTCTAAAAAAAAACATTGTCATTATCAGGATTAACTATACTTTTCTTCTTATTAAACTGATTTCTGTCTATTTTATAACCTTCTCTGTCAAATCTAGTATTCTGACTGGACTCTTCCACTTCAGGATATTGTTTTTGTCTTAAATTTTTATATTCTTTGAAATGTGTGTAAACCTGTTTGTTACTGTAATCATTACTGTCCCTTAATAGTTTCTTGTTTTTGTATTCTAGACCCTTCATAATAAATGTATCCATGTTAATAAGTATACTGTCTAAACGATGTTTGTTGACTTTAAACAATAAATCTTTTCTTATACTTTTATCTAAATCTGTTAAAACTGAATTAATTTTATTCAATTTAATATTATTATTTCTTATAATAAGGCGCATTAAGTCCAAACTTGTTTTGTCATATAGTCTAAACAGTTCATCAAAAAGTTCATTATCAATTTCGAAGCCATAAGGTAGTTTGAAAATTCGTAGCCCTTTTGGTACTTGCTCGAGTTCCAAGGATCTCTCTAAAAAGGCGTTGCCCATCTGTAACATTTTAAATTGTTTAAGCATCTTTTCAAATTCTGAAAATTGCTGGTTCAAACTACCCATGTCCTTAATATTGGATTTTACAATAGTTGAAAAACTAGGAGCTTGCAAAATGTCTTTTAAATTAGTATAACATTTTTTGTTGTTGTTAAACAGTACCTTATTGCCATCTCCAGCATTCAACATAGGGTTTGAAGGTGGAAAAGCTGCCTTTTTGTTTCCTGTACTACCGTTGTTTCCTCCTCCAATTAAACTGGATGAACAATTGCTAGCCGACAGACGGTTTGGTGATGCACCAGGCGTTGAATGCAAAGTAAATATTTGTTCCTGGGTCTCTGTTAAAGTGACAGTACACTCTTGCTGCATATTACCACATTGCTCCTGTATAGCTGTTAATAAGCATTGTGTGACTTCTAGATATTGTTTTAGTAGCTGCTCCATTTAAAAACACTTTCTAGTCCAATTCTTTGGTGTAGCAAAGAAAAACTCAGATAATCCAATGTTGTGTGTAGCGGACCAAACAAACCTCACCAAGCGAACAATCCTGAGCCCTTCACTTAAATCAAAGAAAACATAACTGGATATACTTGCAAATCATAAAAAGGCTCTTAGAAGTCACTCAGTCAGGATTTATTGTCCACAAACAACAAAAAACAAATAAACGACAATAGTTGAAAAAACGATTCAAAACATATTACTAAGCGCTTTCACCCTCTAAAACATAAGGGTATCCTCAGAGTACTTCTAAAAGCTTATGCTTTCTCCATTTAAATAAATTAAACAACCAATTACTAAACTTCTTTGATTGGTTGTGCAATTAAATTCAAACAATTAAATATTTAAATAAATAGATGAATACAAAGCCGTGTAGAACATATTTAAAAAATATATACATAAAATATTTATATATAGTAAAAAATTCATTAAATATATTTACTCACTACACCTAATAAGCAACAGTTTGATAGTCTGTTTAAACATGTGATTTATTTCAATGGATTGTTGTTTATTAATTCTTTTTAAAGTTTGTCTGACTCTTTAGGTGTAGGGAGTAAATATATTTAATGAATTTTTTACTATATATAAATATTTTATGTATATATTTTTTAAAAAGGTTCTACAAGGCTTTGTATTCATCTATTTATTTAAATATTTAATTGTTTGAATTTAATTGCACAACCAATCAAAGAAGTTTAGTAATTGGTTGTTTAATTTATTTAAATGGAGAAAGCATAAGCTTTTAGAAGTACTCTGAGGATGCCTTTATGTTTTAGAGGGTGAAAGCGCTTAGTACTATGTTTTGAATCGTTTTTTCAACTATTGCCGTTTATTTGTTTTTTGTTGTTTGTGGACAATAAATCCTGACTGAGTGACTTCTGAGAGCCTTTTTATGATTTACAATTATATCCAGTTACATTTTCTAAGATACAGTAGTACTTCTACAATTTCTAGCTGCTGAGGGACACAAAGTAAATAAGAACAAACTGCAACTTTGGAAAAAACAGGTAAAGTACTTGGGATATGTAATATTCAAGGGAGGTAGAACTTTAGATGAGGACAGAAAAGTGGCAATTTTGCAGGCACCAAAGCCTACCACCAAGAAGGAAATGATGTCCTTCTTGGGGACGACTAATTTTTGTCGAAGCTGGATTCCAAACTATGCCTTGGAATCTGCACCTTTAACTGGCCTTATTTACAAGACACCTATGGCAGTGCAGGACGTGTTACAATGGACAAGGGAGGCATAATCTGCTTTCTGTAAGCTGAAACAGTTAATAGCCTCCTCTCTAGTTCTCAGTTTGCCTAATTACCATAAGCGTTTTTTCCAGACTGTAGATTGCAAGCAGTGTTATATGACATCAGTACTAACACAACAACATGGGGATAAGCAACATCCCATTGCTTACTATTCATCACAATTAGACCCAGTGGCACAATCTTTGCCACACTGCATGCAGGCAGTAGTCGTGCCAGCAATGGCAGTGCAGGCTTCGGTTTCAGTAGTCTTGTTTCATCCACTCAATCTAAGGGTACCTCATGTGGTCGCGATTATTTTATTGCAAGAAAAAGTAGCATACCTCTCTCCTGCTAGGCATCTTTCCTGCATGACCATATTGTTGAGCCAACCTCATATGACAATTGAACGATGTATGACCTTAAACCCTTCTACCCTGCTCCCAACTCCTGCAGACAGCACACCACATTGCTGCCTGCAACTAATCGAGCAGAAGACATTACCTAGGAAAGACCTCATGGATGTCCCCTTGGATAATGCCGAGGTGACATACTACGTGGATGGCTCATGCAAAAGGGGCCCTGCAGGACAGAACTTAGTAGGATATGCAGTAGTCTCTGATACTGAAGTTATAGAAGCAAAATCTTTATCGCATCATTTATCTGCGCAGGCAGCAGAATTGATTGCTCTGACACGAGCATGTACCTTAGTGAAGGATAAATATGTAAACATCTTCACTGATAGCCAATACACTTTTCCACTGTACATGTGTTTGCACAACAGTGGAAAAGCCGAGGAATGATAACATCTACTGGCAAACCTATAAATCATGCGCAACTTATTTTAAATCTTTTAGAATCTATTCAATTGCCTGGAAAGGTAGCTATTTGCAAATGTACAGCTCATACTAAACAACAGGACATAATTTCAAAAGGTAATGCGAGAGCTGATACAGCTACAAAAAAGGCAGCTACAGAGGTATTCCTTCTGGATAAGGAATTACAACCCTCTGAAACCTTGAATTTAGATATGTTAAAAACAATGCAGACACTCACTACGCAAGCAGAAAAACAGCGATGGATAAAACGAGGAGCAATCCTTGAGAAGGGGCTGTCCATCTCTAAGGAGGGAAAACCAATACTACCCTCTAACTTGTTATGCTATGTGGCATTGTTGAGCCATGGGCAGTGACATGTCTCAACAGGGGGGATGGTACAGCTGGTGAACCAGGTGTTCATAACGTACGGATTTACAAACTATTCTAAAAAATTTTGTTTAATATGTCAGATCTGTAACAAACACCATGCACAGGGGGCAATAAAGCCTAAGCAAGGGAGTTTTCCCACACCACCATATCTGTTTCACACTATCTGTATGGATTTTATAGAACTAAACAAATGTGAAAACAAGAAGTACTGCCTTGTCATTATAGATATGTTCTCCAGGTGGGTGGAAGCTTTTCCAACCAAAAATCCAGATGCAGCTACAGTAGCAAAGGTACTTGTTAAGGACATTATTCCTAGGTTTGGTATTCCGGAAAGAATCTATAGCGACAATGGTATGCACTTTGTAAACCAAACCATACAGCAGCTGAGTAAGTTTTTTGGTATTTCTCTTAAAAATCATTGTGCATATCATCCGCAGTCTGCAGGACTGGTTTAAAGGCATAATGGCATACTAAAAAGCAAACTAAGGAAATTGATAGCTGAAACAGGAAAAACCTGGCTGTACTGTTTACCTCTGGCACTGTTGAGCATGAGAACTGTTCCTACAGCAAAAGGACTGACTCCTTTTGAAAAGCTGTATGGAAGGGCTTATTACACACCCCAATGGAAACCTCTCATGTCATCAAACCAGGAAGCTGATTTTACACTAGCTGAATATATAAAATGTTGTTGAGTTCTAAACATCTGTTGCAGTTTAATTCTGTTTCAGGTCAGAAGCAAGCCGAAACATCGGAAGTGACAGTGACACCAGGAGACTGGGTGTTGATTAAAATCGTGAAGCGAAAGAACTGGGCATCGCCAAAGTGGGAAGGTCCCTACCAGGTGCTTCTTTCAACACCTACTGCCATCAAGATAGCAGAACAGGCTTCGTGGATACATCTGACGCACTACAATTTGATGAGAAACTTCGAACTGGACAAAGACCTTACCTCTCCATCGGGAGCCTAAGCAGAAAAGTCTGGCTACAAAGAGGGGTCAGATCAATATGAACTGATCTGTCTCAAACCCAGTGAAGCAATCATTGGTGCTAAGGTCCTATAGAGCAGAGAGTAAGATCACGTGTCCAAGTAAAATGACTGAATCAAGAAAATATCTTTTTGGAAGAACCGGAGAAGACAGAGACAATACGGAACAGCCATTTCCACAGAAATATTGCATGACCATCTTACTGATCATCATGTTAACAATAATCTTTTTGTTATGGCCATTTCTCTTCTCTGTTATGCAAGTAGAATTTAGTAAGTGTGAGTGGCACCCGAATTTCAATACTTACCAGGCAATCAAATACGGGTATGCTGAAACCCTCAATGTTTCGAAATGCTGGGTCTGCACAGGTCTACCAACAGCATATGGGGGATTACTGCTAACTTCAGTTCCCCTAGGGGCTAATAAGACCTGGAAAAACCTAATTTATGACACATTGAATGTCACATCAGAAGATAAAGTAGCATTACACTTGTCTATTCGTCAAAAGGGAACTGTGTGTTTTCATAAGAATGATACAGTCAGGGTAGGATGGAGCCATTGCAATGCAACAGTTACCTATAGATGCTACACTAAACCTAATAACATCGGATCTTATTGCAATACAAACTATGATTTGTTTTTTGAATTGATGCATAGAACAATTGAGGAAGTAAAATGTGATTCTGTTCTCTACAAACAACTGTCCATAATTGACAGCAAAATGTATCACGCAGGACAAGGGTATGTTTATAGTAAAGTTACCACCAAAGTAGAAAATTGTTACTTTATATGCAGAAGAAAAGCATATAAATGGCTACCTGAAAACTGGTCTGGTAGATGTTTTTTGGGATACCTTGTTCTGGCCATACAACACACGGCAGTCTTACCTCAAGGGAAAATTCAGAATGTCTGAGAAATCAAGAAGCCTGCTAATCCAGTGGGACAAATTGCTGCACCCTGGAAATACCATCATGATTTAGGCCATGGGAATAACAAAGGACTATCGCACATGGATCTGGGTGATGACGTTATATCATGGGCAGGCATAATACCAGCATATGGAGCAACTAAATTGATCTGGGAGCTGAGAAAACTATCTAAACTTCTTGAAATAATGAGTAATGCAACCTTTTCTGCCCTAGAATTTGTAACCAATGAGCTAACTGCCATGAGAACAGTGGTACTTCAAAATCGTATGGCTCTTAACTTCACCCTAGCGGTGAAAGGAGGTACATGCGCTTTAATCCAGGAGGAGTGCTGTTCATATATTCCTGACAACAAACATGAGATAGACAACCATCTTGAAGTAATTCAGCAGGTGTCAGCTATGACCAAACCAGGACCAAATCCATTGACGGACTTTTTCCAGAAATGGTTCGGGGGTTGGGGCAGCATCCTGATGAACATTCTGATCACCATCTGTGTAGGGGTAGCCTTACTGATGGTGTGTGGATGCTGCTGCATCCCCTGTATGAAAGGACTAGTTAAGAATATCATAGACGCTTCAGTTTCAGAAACTTTATATCAGAATGATGAATTCGAAGAATTACTCAAAACTGAAAAAAAATGCTTTCACAGGCTTAAAGTGAATGACTCTCTAACTGCAAATCCTAAGTGAGAAATGGCTATGGGAAGAAAAACTGTTTATGCTTGATTTGAAGGTAGAATAAAGTATTAAAAGGGGGGAAATGTTAAGAAAATGTATAACTGCAATGTGCAAGCTTAAATGCATTTAGGGTTAAAAAGAAATTAATACGTTTATTCTGCTTATTCTGTGTGAAATATGTGCAGCTGCAGGAGACCTCGATAAAAGAACAATTGACAGCTGAAAGTATACCATAGTCAGCAGAACATGTATTGAGGCCAGGGTTGCATCTTGACCCTGGGCAAATGTATCATATCAGAACTGGACAGCTGAAGGAGTGTGAGAAACAAGGGAGGGCTGAAATTAGCCCAAGGCTAGGTTGTTTTTCTCAAACATGTTTTTGCAAGACAGCAATTTTCTGACCGTGTCAGCAGTAAATCTAAAAATGTCTTCTTTTCTGACCATGTCAGCAGTAAATCTAACAATATCTTCTTGTGTACATGTAGAGAACTGTATAAGAACAGCATGCTGAACTATGGAAAATCAAACAAACCTTGTACTTACATGCTTTGTCTACTTGCTGCAAGTAATAAAGGGTGCCTTACTTGAACCTTATGTGCATTGATCTTTGTGTTTTCCTTTACAAGCATTAACTGTGTAGGTCTGAAATACTCCTTCATCCACGTCTCCTCCTCTGGTTGATAAAAATATGCATGACCTGTGTATAAGACTAATGGGACTAAAAACATTTTAACTGCTTCTGTCTTACTAATCATATCCATATAACAAAGCTTCCATTTTCTCAGTTTTTGTATTATCTTTTGGTTAGTCTCTTCCCATATATCCTTAGCTGCCACACCAGAATCATTTTTAATCCATACTGCTAAATACTTCCTTTTTCTCATGTCCCCATAATTATGGATATTGCTGAACCAATTCATATGTGGGTACATAATTTACCGCTATTGCCTTTGTTTTAGCCATATTAATTTTGTATCCTAAAAAGATTTGAAACTGTCTCAAAATGTTCCACAACACTGTAATGTCTCTTTCTGGTTTTGTTACGTACAAAATAATATCATCCGCAAATAGAGCCAGCTTTTCTTGACTGCTGTACCAATTATACCCTTGAATTTCTGAATTCCTTATTTTCTTTGCCAGTAGTTCTAAATATAATGCAAATAACAAAGGGGAGAGAGGACACCCCTGCTTGGTTCCTCTGCTCAAGCAGAAATTATCAGAGAGGACCCCACCCACTTTAATTTTCACCTTCGTTTCCTCATATATCCTCCTAAACAAACTTATAATTTTTTTTTTCATGAAATGCAAATGCTTCCATTGCACAGATCAAAAAGTCCCAGCTTTCTCCATCAAATGCTTTCTCTGCATCAAGACCCACTGACAAACAATGGTATTTTCCTAAATTCTGCTTCCCTCAAGGATACAGGTGACATTTCACATTTTATCAAGGAGTAACTAAGTCAGAGCGCCTAAATCCTAATAAATCAGTGAAACACACCTCACAGATAGCTTTTAATAGACAATGTTACAAAGACAACATCCATTTCTTCATTTCTTCTTAATTGTAATGCACAGAGTACTATAACTACACTGTAAAACTGGGGAAAAGACAAACATATTAACTTTTGTTAAGACCCCTCTTCACTGTTAAGCTACAGCATTATCAGCAATGAACAACCGACACAGAAGAGTGATGGAAGGTGAAAACAAATTAAAAGCTGAAGTAGCTAACAGCTTTTAAAACTGTTTGTGATTCCCATTAATATTCTATGTTGGCTGCTTTCTCTGTGGCAGCATAAATGTGTTGTAGCTTTTAAATATGTTAAACAATCAGTGCTCCTTAATGTTTTTTCTCTATCTTTTATACTACATGAGCACAGGTAAAGCTCTATACAGTACAAAGGATTAGATCAGATCTCTCAGAATATACCCAATATGTTAGTCATTCTTTGATGTTAAGATTCACGTCTTCAGCTTCACTCATGAAGAGGATTTCTTGACTTCCATGTTCTGAACACCTAAGAAACTGGTTATGATCAGGGACACTTTCATAAACCTCAATATTATTCCTGCAAACTGCATGATTAATAAACAAATATAATACTGTTATGATGTCTTTATTATCCATTTACTTTCTTTTCTAATAAAGATATTGAAGAGCAATCATACGATGTTTAACCAATTGATTTCTATTTATATTAGCCAATGATCTGCAAGGATTATATCACTGTACTTGTACTGAGCTTTCACTGGTGTACGGAATAATGGTGTTAACAACAGATATTTACATATGAAAAGTGTAAATTATCTAATTCTTACTTATGGTAATGGGACAAAGAAGATACATGGACTGAATGAGAAGAATTTCAAAAAAATGTAAATTACAGCTTCTACTGTGTTACTGAAGAGTAATTATAAGGAAGGAGCACACAAAAAAGGGTGGTGCTTTACAGGCCATCACCTGATATGCATGCATAGAACACTGACAAAGGAGTATGTGCAAGGATTTTATATGATACTTTGATGTATGTGTGCAGTAAAGAAAAAAAAAAAAAAAAAATATATATATATATATATATATATATATATATATATATATATATATATATACCTATAGATCTAGGACTATTGAATGAAAGTTCAATAGTCTGACTCCACAATCACTGAACACACTTTAACGAAAGCACTTTCTCCGAAAAAGCACTTTCGTTAAAGTGTGTTAACAAAAAAAAAAAAACAATAAATCTACTTTTATGCAGGGGGGCTTCCCTACACACCCCCTACTTTAATATTCTCACTCCTAGACCACACTACAGTGAGGAAAAGGGAATATTCCCTTATCTGCACTGTAGTACGATCTCCACAACAGTCATTCTCCCACGACTCCCTCTAGCTGCAGGCATACTTCCGCGAATGTGCTTTTTCTGTAAAAAGCACTTTTGTGGAAGTATGCCCGGCTGTTTGTGCTTCAGTGAAAAGTTCCTTCGGGGATCAATACCGATCCCATGTATATATATATATATATATATATATATATATATATATATATATATATATATATATATATATATATATATATATATATATATATATATATATATATATATTGCATTAATTAAATAATTTGTAGTCTTTGAAGACTGAATTTATGGATAATTTTATCACAATATATGTTATTTTTTGTTGCCTAGATAAATAATCCGTTCAGAAATGTTTCTTTGCTGACCACATTTTGGCCAGTTGCTTAAATAGAGCTCAATATAAAGAAATATGAATGAAAGATTCATACTGAACTGTGTGTGTTCTATTTATTATTTATCATTACAACAAAGCTCTGCACTGCTTCAATTGTGCACAAACTGAGTAATTTTAACTGAATGATTGTAAAACAATACCCTTGTTAAAATATGGCTGAGTGGCTAAAACAAAACAAATGTTTTTTGCATCTCATCAGTGCTGTCAAAACATCTTTGTGCAGCTAAAATCTTCTTTGCAAATCTCAAGTCAGATAAAATGATAGCCAATGTTTAGATATGTGACAAAATCTTTGGCAATCTTTAAGTCAGATGAGTAACAGTCAAAATTTTCACATATTCATGTACTAAGTATAAAGTTCTAAGTATACTTAAGCAATCAGAGCTTCAGATGTGATTCTGTGCATTGCCTTTGCATTTCAAAAGTGAGTTGTCTGCATTTAAATATGTCTTGACAGATTTGATGCTGAAGTATCTGTATAGTTCTGACTATAAGAGCAACACCTCTAATTCGATTGAGATAAAATCCCACATTTACACTTACTTCTACATTTCACTTTGCAACTGAGCAGTTTAGCATGAAGGATGACATTCCTAGCTGCTAATGATTTTCATCCTGTAGTCCTGACTTTGATTCCTTTGGTTTCTTCTTATTAGCAGTTTCATACCAGGTAAATCACTGAACCATAAACTGCTTTTGCTTTATCCATGTAAAGAAGCACTTGTACCCACTCATCTGACACAGTTAGCAAATTAATGAAATAAATGTATATCCTAGGGAGGAAGCTGTAATCAGTGCCCATATGTTTACATATTTATTATCCTTCAAGATTCCAAGACTGCACATTTTAACTAATGGCACCTGGGCTTCCGTGTGGTTATCTTAATCTTAGTTTATTCTTTCCATATGATAGTTTTATATGTGCACTCATCAGGAGCATTTTATATTTTTATTAAAAGACGTTTAGCCATGGTGGTGCAGTGGTTAGCGTTGTCGCCTCACAGCAAGTGGTTCTACCATTCGATTCACAGCTGGAGCGCCTTCTGTGTGGAGTCTGCATGTTCTCCCTGTGGTCGAGTGATGTTAAAGACATGCAGGTAGGTGTGAGCATGAATGAGCGTGCCTTCGTTGAAGGCTGGGTGTCGAGCTGGCAACTCAGCACCATAAAACTCCACTGCCAGTCATGAGCAGACCAGAGTTCCGCTGTGGTGACCCCTAACCGGGAAAAGCCGGAAGTCTTTATTAAAAGACGTTTGTATATTCTTGGCAATGTATTTAATTGCCTATTACATCATGCTAAGACTTCATCAAAACTTCCTATGAATACAGTTAAACATTTAATACTGGCTTGCAACCAACTCTACCTGAAAGGCTGTATTACAAAGTATGAAGATGAATTATTCTCATTTTATCATATTTCTTCATTCAGAAAGAAATTTATGAAGTTATGAAATTGTATTATTTCTTTAAAGGTGCGATCATTAAATGGACTTAACTCGTGTATATTCAGTTTATTCTATACAACACTGTTAGCTGATCATATTGCTTAGTTTCCAGAGCTTATTTCATACACATGTACATAAATATGTGTGCTTAGGGGTGTGTGTGTGTGTGTGTGTGTGTGTGTGTGTGTGTGTGTGTGTGTGTGTGTGTGTGTGTGTGTGTGTGTGTGTGTGTACATGTGTGAGAGAGACAGACACATGCACATGCATGCACACACACACACACACACACACACACACACACACACACACACACACACACACATCTTAAACATGTCAGAAAGGGAAATGCAAATCACAATATTTATTTGCTACTTCCTTATCTTGCCAAACTTTTGATAGACGTCAACTACATTCAGAATTCTAGATATGATTTTCTTTACAGCTCATGGCAGTATCTTGTGATTTTGATGTGTCCCAAAAGACTGCGTGGGTGCACAGTAGAACTAATTAGTTTTGACTATTGCTGTCAAAACATCCTTTGCTTATAGATTCTTGAAAAATGCTGTTGAATGACTAAGCTTTACACTCTGATTCTCTCCAAAGGAATACATTCCATGGAAGTAAATACTGCGGGAAGAAATAGCCAGGGAATTGTTATGGCTAGGCTTGTATAGGCCCTAGGGCCGATAGCCTAGTACCAACCTATGGACCTATGAACATTCAACTAAACTGGCTTTGATGAAAAGATTTATTTCTTGTTTTATTTGACAATCAGGTACTATGCTGCAGTTGCAAATTGTGAGCTGCCTTTTTTTTTGGCTATGGCCTATTTTCTGGAGAGACCCAAAGTATGGCGTTAGAGTCTATAATACATTTGACCACTATATAGAGGAAAATTCAATACCATGCAGCTACGTGATGGGTTACACTTTAACACAAGAAGGCAGCTTAAACCATTTTTGCTGGGTTGGAGAAGCAAAGGAGTCTACCGAATCAACCTGAATATCTTCTTCATAATTATTATGCCTTGCTCCAATCATGATTAATTTATGTTTGTATATATATATATATATATATATATATATATATACATATACACACATATATATATACTACTAAGCTTTATAAAGCAGGATGTAAACTGTCATGTGGGTTTTATTCTATACTGTCAGCTCTGTTAGCCAGTATACTTTGAACCATTTCCAAAATCTCACCATTGTCATTAGAAAGAAGGGAATTATGTAAGCTAGAAGAACTATAAGGTGATGTTCAATCTCAGTTAAATAAAGCATCATGTAACAGATGCCTCCTAGTTAAAATTAATAAAATGTGCGGCTACAAAAGTGAAGAAAAACATAGAGAAGCAATGAGACTGGTGCAAATTATGTGGTTTTGCAACTTTTTATGATTATATTTAACTGTTTTTGAGTAAAGAGTATCTGAAAAAGCTGACTGATATGTCAAAATGGTGCATAAATATATGAACAAAGTCTAAGTTTTACAGAAAAAGAATGTGGTAAGTTTTAAATATACAATTTGCAACCACGGGTTCTTCCCAGGTATGTTTTAGGCAAACTGTGACTATATATCCTGGGATTTAACAAATGATAGTTTTGATTTCCATTATGAGTGAGCGAATTTTTGTATATATAAGAAGGAAGAATGTATCCTGAACTTTGTCAAATCTGTGGAAATTGTTGTTGTTGTCATGGTTTAATTTAGCAGTTAATAATAAAAGCACTGTGTAGCTTATGACAAGGAAAGATGCAATGCATTAAGTGGATATTGTCCTTTTCTTTCTTGTGGCCCAGGTTGTGACTGAAAGGTCAGGTCACTTATCCGTTAACAAACATATTTTAAAAAATAAAAGGAACAAATGGAAGACATGGTAGAAATTAAGGAAGTGAGAGAAATTCTGGTCCAAGTGCTTGGAGACTGGAGTGTGTGGTTATATAGAAAAACTTGGAAGAGAATTCTATATATTGAAGATGTATTGTAATAGTAAAGAAACATCTTTTGTAATATATGTTAGAGAAAGAGATTTGTTTATGTAACAGAAATGAGCATATTTAAAGTCTTTATGATGTAAGTCAATATGAAGTATGGAGAAAACAGGCATGACAAATAAAATTATATCCCATGGTGTACTGAATATACTAAAACAGGTTGTTTTAGTTAGGCTGTAAAGGGAATGAGTTTGTGTGTGTGTGTGTGTGTGTGTGTGTGTGTGTGTGTGTGTGTGTGTGTGTGTGTGTGTGTGTGTGTGTGTGTGTGTGTGTGTGTGTGTGTGTGTGTGTAGAAGTTTAGGAAAGACCAGAAGAGCAAAGTGAAGTGGATATAGTAGATTTAAATAAATACATCAATACTAATAATGAGGAAGGGGTAGAATTAGACCCTTACAAATACTTAAAAAAGGAAAAACAACTTAAATAAAACAAAAAGATTTAAAATGCTGCTTCCGCAGTAAAACATAGAATGATGATAAAATTGAGGGAAGAAGAACAAAAGGGTATAATAAACATCAGTAATTAGAAGGAAAAGAAAATAATTTACATTTCACTCAATGAAAACGTATTAAAGGCAAAAATGCAACTGACAAAAATCAGTGTTACCAGTGATTTATTAATTACAATAAGAAATATGTAGTTCATTAACTAATTCTATGTCAAAGCTAATCATGCCAATAACAATTTTTCTTAAATAAATTGTTACTGTGTAATGCTTATAAGGAACAATGTTATTATATGCATTATGATGTGGTGGAATTGTCTCCTAGATATTCAGAACAAGCTGGCACATCATAAAACAATTTAAAAGTCAAGTGCCACATGCACATAGAACCCAGAACATAAAATTAATATAAAGAGAATACAATAATAAGCTAAGATTTTTTTTTAGTCTATGATAATCACTGTGTTATATGGCAGCACAGCATAATCAGACAGGAAAAAGTTATGTAGTAATACATACTTTGAAAACCTTACTAAATAGGCTTCTCCTGTTGTACTGTGCTCCATAATCTTTCCTGGCTGTGATTCATATAGATTTCTCAGTCATTATGCATGACAATGGACCTAGGTTTATTATCATTTTATTATATTAAGGGAATCTGACACTGTGTGAGATCCCACTGACTGGAGAATTAATTTTGTGGGAGGGCAGGACATGTATAGTCATGGTAGCAGGTTTGTCTGCATCACATGGAACTCCATTCCTGGTAAAGTTTTTATTGCCATGAAACACATTTTTTCTTCTTTTTCTTTTTAATTTTTAATTAAGTTTAGCACTAATATGTTAGCAGAACAATGTATCAGCAGTGAAAGAATACTGCTGTGCTGACAAACATTGTATACAGCTGAAATTCTATGTTACCCCATTGGGACCATCCTGTATACAGAGCGTATATTCTTTGTGAAATGTGTACAGTACTGAGGGGGAGTATACATTTATACTCTGTCCACGAAGCACTGGGCTTACACAATGGAGTAAGAATAAATACAATGTTCAACTGCATATTGTGCTATTCTTTATAAACCACAGAGGGAATTGGTACACTAGTCTATGGCATACCAGCACTGATCTATGGTGAATGATGTTTCTGGATAGCACGCTAAGCCCTTACCCTGAGGTACAAAGTTGTCCCAGGTAGTACATGTAAGTTGCAAGGATTTGAAAGATGCTGATGGTGGTCATGTATGAAGCTCTGCTGCACATGTGCTGTAAAGGCAGAATGGCCATTCTCAAGATTTGCTTTTTTTTCTGATTCACATTACATTTTAATAGCTGCAGGACTCCCAAGGACAGGACTCACAATAATAATGGAGAGCTGGTATCTTACATTATTATATGAAGCACAGTGGCACAGCAGGTCTCACAGCAAGAAGTTCTCTGGTACAATTCTCAGCTGGGGTACCATTTATGTGCAGTCTGCATGTCCTGCCAGTGTTCATGTGGGTTTTCTCTGGGTGTTCTGGGTTCCTCTCAAATTCAGAAGTCATGCAGTAGGTGGACTGGCCACTCTTAATTGCCCATATGTATGTGTGGTATGAAAGAACAACCCTAGCAAGGCTAGCTCCCTGGTGATGTGAAAATCAAATCTAAATGATTATCACTGTTGAAGTGACACACTGACTCCATGTGAAAAATGGGATAAAAGAGTTGTGGATGAGTGAATTTAAACTTCATTGAAAGAGGGGTATTAGACAGAGGAGGGTTAGTAAGATAGTACTGACATGCTAGACTGAGCAATTTTCTTATTACCAGTGAGAATTGGGGGGGTTGAGATATTTTGAATAGTAATAAGTTCATAGGTGTGTACTAGGCCAACGGCCCTGGAGCCTTTATAAGCCTAACCCATAGAAGTGCCCTGGCATCATGCCACCATTAGTTCCCAGTGCCTCTATCAAGTAGAGCCACTGGAGTGATCCCTGGGGTGAACTTTCTATTTCCCATCCTCTCATCAAGATTTCTCTTGAAAAGGGCCAGTGAGGTGCACTGCTTGACATGTATGGGAAGTCTGTTCCAGAGCATGGGCAGTCTCTGGGTTATGAACCTGTCCCTCCAGCATGTTCTGTTGATTGTGGTAATGATGTTGAAGTCCCTGGAGCGTGTGGTATGGAGGGATTGGGATTTCTTTAGATGTAATATTTCTACCAGGGCTGGGTCAGACATGGCTTTGTAAGTCAAGCAGAGATCACCTCTTAGTAGACAATATGAGGCAGAGAATAGCTGGAGTTTTTGAGTCTGTCCATGTAGGGCATGTGTTTAATAGAGATAAAAGCTTGAGAAGTATTTCAGGTTGGCAGCATTCCTAGTATTTGGAAGTATATAAAGAAGGGAGAAGACCAAGGAAAATTTATGTTCAAGAGGGACTACAGGAGAAAACAAAAAGTATCCTATATGGGTATGAAGAATTGCATAAGAACAGAACATGAAATGTATAACAAATGTGGTGTAATAATGGCATTCCAAAGGGTGAGATAATTTTAACAATTCAGAAGTAAAAGAAAGTGTTGCCTTGTTAAAAAACAGAAATGAATGAAAAATGATATGAGTGATATCTTTATGGAAGATGGGACATCAAAGGTTCCTATTAAGAAACAAATGAAAATTAAACTAGAATAAAATAACTGGCAGTGTGGTTTCTAAGGACATTAGAAACACAGCAATTTTTTTTTACATTGTAAGAGATGTTGGGGGTTGTGGATATTATTAGAACGAAGGTAGTTATCAAAAGTTTAATGAAGATGATATAACTTACAGACTATATAAAAAGATGGAAATCGATGTAAAAATAAACTGGTTGTTAAAGTGTAGGGAAAGTCTGGGTGGGATGGTGTGCATATGAACTGTATAACACGTGAAAATAAATTCTGTTTAAAATCAAATATTTTTTGACAGGGTCAGTTGATGGTAAGTAGGAAGCTAAGCAGACAGATGGCAATATTATTTGTTTTACTGAAGTTAAACAGCATGAACATTTGAAATTGTTTTGAGAAGAGAGATGTAACACTGTTGAAAAAATACCATCAGCTCAGGCATCCTATCATAAGTGCAGCAGTCCCATCCACCCCCACACATAAATGCTGCATTGCATTTTCAGTATTGGAACATGAATTCAACCTGCACATGGGGTTAGAACCTGGATCTTTCTGACTTTCTTAATAGCTGTTTGAATCCTAGAAATTTTCATTTTTAACTGAATCTTAAGTTTCTTTTCCGGTATATATATGTACAGGTACATGTGTGCATAAATTATTCACTGAAAATAATATAAACTTGGGAAAGCATTTGTAAATATGTATACATTTATTTATTCATTTACCTATCCTTTGTTGACCAGGTTAATTCCACTAGACTGGTGGCACTTGAATTGCTATGAGAAATTTGGTCAGGGAACTTCCCCCTACGCTTTTTGATAGCTGCTGCCAGATTTTTAACATACATCTGAACTATCACCAATTCAAGCAAAATGGACCTTGGTTTAATATCTCATCTAAATGGCAATTCACTCAGGAGTGCATCACCCCACTGATGCTATACAATCAGCAATCCAAGTACATGGAGTGGGAAGAGAGCCCACAGACTACTGGTCTTCCAGCACCAAACACAAGTGTACTACCTGTTGCACTAGTGACACTGCTTCAGTGGTAACCATGCAGAGGTGGATAGATGCATCTGCACATGCATGTGTTTCTGTTTGTTACAGCATGCTTATATATTATTGAAACTATAAGTACTCAACAGATCACCTTACGTGTGTTTGCAACACTGAGTCATAACCATGGCTTTTTTATGCTGAATGCCAGTGTGGCCAAAATAATTGCACAATATACATTTTATTTTGAGATCATCAAATGAACACCCATGTCACAAGCTTTAAGAGCATTTTTCAGAGTTTGCTATTGTATGCATTTATGCATCACAATTCCAGAGGAGTTATACTGAGATTTTTCATTGTTGTGTTACAAATACACTTATTATTTTGAATATATGCATGCCTGTCTGCCTTTGTATATTACTAGACTGAATGGCATACAGTCCATTTTGCTCTTTGTTGCTCTGTCTGTGTAGTGTGAGAAGGATTGTCAGGTATATTATTATGTATGGCCGACTGGCATTAGTTTTCAAAGAGTAATGTTGTTTTTCCATTTTCTTTTTCTATGTACTGCAATCCATTTAAGCAGTCTTAACTTCTCCCATTACCATGTGATGCCAGATTGCAATTCTAATTTAATTGCTTACTCAATAAACACTCTCTCTAAATCAAAACTAGAGAAATGAAACCTATAATTTACACATTAAAACAGAATATATACTGACTGTCTCAAAAAACTCCAGCTTTACTCCATAGCATATCACCTACTCTGAGGTGATCTCTCCCTAACATATAAAGTTATGTCAAACCCAGAGCTGTTGGACATGCTACACCTAAAGAAATCCCAATCCCTCTGAGCTACATGCTCTGGGGACCTAAAGCTTGTCACCACAATAAACATGACATGCTGGAGGGATAGATTCCTGTCCCAGAGACTTCCCATACTCTGGAACAAGTTACCCATCTATGTCAAGCAAAGTTCCTCATTAGCACTTTTCAAGAAAAATCTTGATGAGTGGATGGGAAATAAGAAACACACCCTGGGGATCACTTCTGTGGCTCTGCTCGACAGGGGCACAGGAAAATAACTTTCTTGGGTGGTGTAAACCAGGGAACCTTGTTGGCTAGGCTTACTTAGGCCCTTGGGCCGATAGTCTAATACCTACCTATGAACCTATAAAAGCTGCTGTTCATAAAACTGGCACCAAAAATAAATCAAACAAATAAAAATTGAGAAGTCTTGAAAGAACACAAAAGTGGGCACTCCCAAAGACACCAGAATAGTTCCAGAGATGTGGTGCCTAATAAGTGAACAAACATACCTCAGAAGATTCAAACCATGCTGCTGGAACTAGTAACAGCCCCAAAGGTAGTTAAATATAACATGGATTCATGCACCACATGGGATATGCATACATCAGTACACGTGGCAACACAAGTTCACACTAGACTAATATGTGCATCATATGTGGGTACATGCACTGACAATCTTTTCCTTTCTAGCACTGTATGCCCTTCAAGAGTGGTAATAGAGAGTATACCATGGCAATCAGACATTTTGAATGTGAGTGGAAGTCTCAAAGGCAGAAGAGTCAATATGAATTAGCTGTTGCCCTTCAAATAAGTATAGTAGGGGAAATGAACAATGTAGATTATCATGTCAAGGAGACAAAGAAATTGAAGACAGAGCTGTAAAAATAGGTCTAACTCTTGTCTGATGCTTTCAAGTGATTGGAGAGATGACACTTCCCTTTGCTTTGTACAAGAGGTCAGGGGTAACACTCTCGTTCACCTCACAGAGCATGATCTGATGTAATCACAGGACAGCCATAATGGAATGAATACTCTGACCCTAAGCTGAAGTCATTTTTGTTTTTCTTTTGTCATATATTAAAATCCACATGACACGCAACCATGCAAAAACAGTACAAAATATAAAATTAATGGTTAGCTGAGTTATAGAAAGAAGATGCTATGTTAGCCTGTTTATGATGGAATTATTAAGTCAATGTTATGGCATACTACCTGTTTTATAGAACAGCTTGTAGGAAATAAATGGATGCCGTATCTACACGTACTGAAGTCCGAGGATGTTAGTGCTTATTACTTAAATTTCATCAGAGATTAATAGTTTCTGATCTGTGATTTTTTTTATACTAAAAGAACTTGCATGCAGCACTAATCGTATTCATGTTATTAATATATATTTAACATTTGACTAATTAATTAGTCTACAGCAGGCCTGTGCATTTAAAAAAATCAGGAAGCATATTTTAAGTAAATATATTAAAATAATAATACATGTTTCTCATAATTAGTCAGCTGGACAGAGTTTCAAAACAAAACATTTTTTACTTCTTTGGCACATTTATTTTCTAAATAATCTAAATTGAATCTGGCAACCTGACAGTGACTTGAAAGTTAGTAAGGTACATTGTGAACTTAATAGCTTTTATAAACATGTATGAACAAACTTTTAAAATGATTTTTTGGACAACGTTTTAAAATGATTAATCAGCTCCTGACTCCCTGAGTCAGGAGCTGATTAATCATTTTAAAATGTTGTTCATACCTGTTTAAAGATATAAAGTTCACAGTGTTCTCTACCAAAAGGAACAGAAACGTTTTGTTTTGAAACTGGTTTCATGGCTTTTTATGTAAAAAAGTTCAAGTTTCCCTGCAGGCAGGGGGACCAAAATGAGTATAGCAGGTACCATATCTGTGTACCTACACTGATATTCACTTTGGAGGTAGACATTTAGAAACATACCCCTGACCACTGCAGAGAAATACTGGGTTTTCGAATGTAAGTTGGTAAAATCTTAGGTATATTATGACTTTCTTCATTTACTGTAGGACCACAGAAGGACCCATGCCTCTTCAGCCTTTTCATGCTATATTTAGGCTTGTTGGTAATCAATGTAAAGCTGTTGGCAAGGTGAGTGTAATAACAGAAGCAACAACATCAAGTATCAAATAGGCAAGAAGGGATCATGTTTAAAAATCCTTAAAATATCTGGGAGAAATAAACCAGACTGATAAAAAATAAGTTGCAGTGATATACCCATCTAACAGAATACACACTGTCATCATAATATTTAATATGGTGACTTTTAATCTGATGTAGGTAAAATGGGACTGAGAATAGAAGAGTCACTTTCAACCTCACCTCAGACCCATCTTGAAAAAGTGACTGTAAAGCATAAAAGGTGTTTTCAGTGCTGACAAAGCATACTTATGAGCCGTATGAAAACCATGAAATGGGAACATACAAAACATGATAGTAGGCATAACTGTAATAGGCATGCTTTTTCATTTTAAAATAATACCAATGTAGTTATATTGGGTTTAAAGATCATTATTTATTGCATGACTGCATTTAGTAACTCAACTTTGCCTTATTTCAACAAATACTCTTGCAAAAAGCCCTTTTATCAGTCATCAAAGTATAAAAATGGCTAACATTATCATCAGGCTTCTGCATTTTGTATATATTGCTTATATTTTAAGTTGATTCATTTTGATTGTAACTTCTATTAACTTGTTTGAATGTGAAGATCTGTTCTAGTGTATACTGTGTTTTAAATTGGTTCATATTGTACCTACATAAACTGTTTAGGGCTGCTTTTAAATGTGGTGCTATGTAGTCAGACCTTTTTCAGAAGATCATTGCCTGTAACCTATTAAAGCCATCAAGAAATTCCAATGTTGTATGCCTTTAGAAAAGGATGCAGCCAGATGAAATACGCTGACCATCCAAATCATCCAGTTAACAATTTATGTATAACAAATAAATGAAATGTGATTCACCAGAGCTGAGTGACTTCTCATAGTATTATAAAAATCCACATTGGAAAAGGAAAGTTTTTTTTTGAAGCATGCTGTAGACCCAAACACAATGTAAATGCTTTTTTCTAAATATTGTCTCAACAGTTTCATTCTTTTTTCTATTATTTACACCATATTTATTAACCATTTCACTCGTATAAATTTACCTCTACTACTTATAAATGCTTGAACATTTTTTTACAGTTACTGTAATTGTGTATACATGTATGTGCACCACTGTCAGAAGGGTTTTTGTTTTCCCTACTATTCATGTTTAACAGAGCAAACCTCTTATATTTCATATATTATCACAATATAGCAGCACTCAGCATTTCAAATAATGACATTTCAATGGGGAGTCATATATGTTTCTATGATGCCTTACAAAGTTTCCATGTCTTATATTCTATATAACAATTTGCATTCTAAGTCTAAGAAACTATTAGCAATAAATATGACTACATGGAGAAGATGAAAGACAGAGCCTTTGTTGGGGTTGAACAAAATGGGGCAAATCTTAAAAACAAGAATTTACAAAACAGGATTGGTTGGCATTTGCAAATCCAACTTGGTGGTACACCCCTCAACATGTATCCTTCACCCATTTTAAGAGGATACACTTTCGACATTTTTACCAGTTAATTGTACATTGAGTAGATAGCACAGTTGCAAATGCTAGCCTCATTATGAGAAAAAATTGGATAATATACAGATTTTATGGTACTGTCAAGAGAGCAAGATATTGTGGATAAGGATAACTTAGCATTCAGCTAGTCCACGAAAACCCCCATGCTCCCCACCCCATCTTTTGGAGGCTAAATTCTAGTTCTTACATGTGTCAGCTGAATATAAGGAATAACATTAAGGAATGCAAGGATGGTTATGTTTAGTAGCTAATAAATTCTCTGCAATGACATTTAAGCACTGGAGGAACATCCTAACAGATATCACTAGACACTTATTTAGGTATGTAAAGAGACATGGAAACTTTTTTCAAAAACTTGACCTAGTAAAGTTGCATAAAGAGATATAGTCTATGTTTCTTTACTGCTGGGACAAAAGTCTACTGTTATTTATGGAACATGTCATACACAGCTGTGAAGTTACAGTCATGGTACTAGAATATTTAATATGTTCTCTTATTATTCATGCTTTATCTCTGATGCTTTATTATGTCTTTGTGCTGCTAAAAGATGAAAAAATATCTTCATTCTTCCTTTTCAGTAAAATACAAAGTTCTTTAGGTTTGGAAAGGACCGCAGTTGAAATTAAATCCAAATAATTAATTTGTTCCATATCCCACCAATACCAGCTACAAACTCAATAAAAATAGAATTAAGAGAAAGAATAATGAAGTTTATATTACTCAAGTGAAAAGTGGTCATTACATTACAGTGCAGTAATTTAATTTCATTTTATATTATTATTATTATTATTATTATTATTATTATTATTAATGTTAACAATGAGAAAGGGACTACAGTCATTATAGACATGTATGTGAAATCAAACATTAATATCAGGGATTGTAGCAAAGGAGTTTAGGGGGTTAAATTATTTAAACCATCACAGTGATATATAGAGCTTACCTTTATTTACCCAAAGAATCAGTTTCAGTGGAATAATGGCTCTTACCCACTCCATTAATCAGCAGTGAGGTCATTGTGGGATCATTGTGCTGAGAAGAAGAGTAAAGTCAAAAGATACTTCAAATGTTAAGGTTCTATAGAAGTTATTTTCCATGGTAGCTAGGCAGTTGATGATATGTTTGAGATACTTGAACAGTAGTGTGGTACCTAACCTTGCTCTGTACAGCTACATGCATTTACCAGCTACTTAGAGAGATGGCGTTACCACTAAAGTACACACTCAGGTATAGTAGGAGTGCATGCAAAAACTGGTTGATAGCCTAGAACAATCATAAATTGAAAAAAAATGTGTTTATATTTCGCACAAATATAATTGCCACAACTTACTACTCCATTCACCTTGTATATTCTGGCCCAGTAAACAAATATAATCATTAACAAATACACCAGAGTTTAATGTAGTTCCATAAGCATTGTTTGCAGTTTTAGTAAAGTCAGTTTATCCAATGAAAATGCACTGCACCTTTGCATAAAGCAATGAATGCACATTTTACACAATGTTCTCTATATGCTGGAAAAGAATAAACTAATAAGGCTGTAGAAAAAAAGAGCTTCAATTTGCATGATCATTATGCTATAACACAAACCTCTGTCAGCTGAAATAATAGTGCCAGGCATGCACCTATGTGGCCATGCATACATACAGTAGTATTTGTATATATTCTGTTGTGCATTTCCTTTATTCATACACATGCTTCTAATATACATATCATTGTAGATATATTGATGACTTAGTGAACCTTTGTGATAGGGTCATCTGTGATCTACTGCATAATTCTTGATAGTCATTGCACGTCACTATATCTGTGGTACACTTGAATTCCCAAATGTGTGGATCCCTGTCTGTGTATTTGGAGCTGGAGGTCAGATCCTGCCACATATCAGTCCAAAGAAGCTGTCCCTTCCACTGACAAAATAGTCAGACCTTCTACTATGGCAAAAGGAGTATAATTATAAAGGTTGAACAATCATCCTAAATAGGGGTACAGTACACCTCCAAAGACCTTGACGCAGAACAGTTAACTTTTTCCTGTGGTGTCATACTCAATGCATGATAATACAGCAGGAATGTGAACATTTGTATAAAGGAATGTGCATTCAATTATGAGGAAATTTGACTTCATTGTGATGGCAGGTTAAGGGATTCCTTATATTTCACTGTATGCTAGTATCTAATTGCAGACTTTGGCATATTTGCAAAAGTCTGTAAATACTTACTTCCCTGACACATCTACCCTGTTCTGTTGAAGGTTAATGCATTTCCATGAACAGTTACAGTAAATCAGCTTCAGTGATAATGCAGAACAAGCTGCAATACATTCCTTTGAATTAGATCTCTGAATAATGTCCTCATATGTCTTAGTATACTATAGAATGTAAAGAAGTATCACATGATTGCTGACTACTGATTGTTTGTGACTGTTTGTGACATGGGCAGCAATATATTGGGAACCTAGTATAACCCCATGCTATATGCAACATTACTTTATATGTAGAATACAAGGAGGGATTTAAGAACATGTGTTAATACAACTGCCAGTGCTTATAATGGTTTTGACCTGAAATTCATATTAAACTTCTTTTCCAACAATGTTGTGCATAGATTTGTTCATTCTAGTACTGTTGTGTTACTTGTGGGGTGTAGTGTTTCATATATACATAAAGTCTGTTGTAGCAAAAATGCACTGATATGCTATGCACAAAGGACATATGGTACGTGTAGATTTTGTAATGTCAGCTTTACAGTTATATTTGTATGTCTCTGCATCTGACAGGATGTGTGCCCTCAGTGTCTGACAAGACAATTTCTCTCCTTCTGAAAATGTAAACATCCAGGATACCTTCAGGTAGCATGATATGCCAGTCACAGAGTTAATGAGCATGTACCCAGGAACTGGCTTTTGGAGGACATAGTCCATCAGGTGAATATGATGTGGGCCACAGCTGCACAATGCAAGTATGTCATCACAATAACAATGAACACAGATAAGCATGTAAAGGACTTGGTTGCACAGGTTGAAATAACCACCTTTTGACCCCCTAACAGACACATAGGACTTCCTGGTGTTAAATGGCAGCCATAAACAGTATAATATACAAAATTCAAGAAACTGAAAAATCACTTCAACTGAACTTCACACCAAAGTTAGAAAGCCAGCTGCTGAGCAAACAAAAGGAGTTGTATATGCTCCACTCCCAAAACCTCTCTTCTCTTTCCTGGAAATGAAATTCCTCACTAATTACCCTGAGTGGGCACAACAACTCTCGAAACTACTCAATAGACTTAGTAACATATATCAAAACCCACCAGTAATTATGCAAATTACTTATAATAACAAAATGTTTACTACCTACCAAGACATAGTCTTAGTATTTGAAAGGATATACAGGAAGCTATACGGACCCTAAGATAAGATTCAATCTCCTCAGAGAACTAGAACACTCTCATCGACAATATTAATATCTCAAAAACAGAAAAACATCAAACTGAGCTCCTGGAAGCCCCCTTTGTATCAGAAGAAGTTGTGGATGCAATTAAAAGCTTACGCAAAAACAAAGTCCCAGGTCCCGACGGCTTTACTTCAAACTTCTACAAAACCTTTGCCACTAAATTAATTCCTAAACTTCTTAAAGTCTGCAATCATATTAGCAAATTTGATTTCAAGGGCTTACACCTGAACAACTCCAAGACTATCTTTATACACAAGCCAAACACTGATAAAACTGTTTCAAAAAACTACAGACCGATATCTCTTATAAATGTAGATATAAAAATTCTTTCCACAATACTAGCAAATAGACTTAAAAAAGTATTATCTAGAATTATATCCCCAGAACAAGCAAGTTTTAAGAAGGGGAGACAGACTTGGGATAATACCCTCATGCTGTATGCAGCCATGCAACATTTGGTGAAATAAAATCTCCCCAGACATCTTCTAGGACTTGATGTCACTAAGGCATTTCCACAGAGTTAACTTGGACTTCTTATTTTTGACTTTATAGCATTTCAACATTCCAAACAAATTCATAAAAATAATTAAAATACTTTATAACTCTTCGTTTCCCACATTATTTATAAATAAATCTTGCTCTAACAAAATAAAATTAATTAATGGGACAAGACAGGGCTGCCCACTTTGTCATATCTCTTTAACATTTATATTGAACCACTATTTATATATCTATCACAGAGAACCTTTCATCATATTCCCAGGATACTGAATAACAACCTGCTGTTCTCAGCCTTTACTGATGACCTCAACATATACTTCCAGTTACCTAATTCGGATTTAAATAAAATTTTAAAAACTATCAATATCTTCTGAAAAGCCTCCAGTTATGAAGTTAACCCCTCAAAATCGCTCATCTTTCCCATTAACCCATTAAATCACAACCCATGTCACTTTCCAGACACTGCAATTAATTTAAAATATGATTTTAAGTACTTGGGTATAAAGTTTGTTCACAATCAAAAAACCTCTTTTCAAACTAACCTTCTAAAAAGTTTGACAAATATCAAACACGATCTAGATAGATGGAAAAACATGAGACTTTCTGTCTTGTCCAGAGTAGCAGTAATAAAAATTAACATTTTACCCAAAGACTTATACCAGTTAAATGCAACCAATTCTATTATTCCTATGGTCTTTTTTAAGAAAATTAATAAAACTTTAACTAAATTTATCTGGTTTCCAAAACCCCCAAGAATTGCTCTACCAAGACTAATACTCCCAAAAAATAAAGGAGGTCTGGGTTTACCAGATTTTAAGTTACATTACGATATAATATGTGCCATCAAATCCTTCTAAATTGATGATCATAACCCTATAAACTTAACTTACACTCTACAATGGATCAAACTATGATATGCTCATATCAAAACACATAACATAAACCCTATATCCTTACCTTTCATGGACAGAGTCATACTAAAGGACACCAAAATACATATTTTAATCAAACATAAAATCAAAACATTTCAAAATTTATTCTCCTCTTTACACCATGAGAATACACTTGGCCTTCTACAAACTGTCCATCTAAACCCAAATCTGACATCAGGCAATAAAATATTAAACTTGAACCAAGTTCTCCAAATCAAGAATTATACTGTCTGGGACTTCTGTAGACATAAGGACAATTCATTAAGTGATATTAAAACTAACGTAACCCTAAACAATAAATATACCTTAATACTGAGACAAATTAAAGAACTGGTGTCTTCTATTAGAGGTATAGATGGAGTTCAGGAAGAATTAAACCTTGCACAATCCGTAATGACATTTTTAAAACTCAAAAACAAGAAGCTGTTGGTTTCATACAGATTAATTTTGCTATTAAATACAAATCTTCACTTACATATGCTCAATATTGGAGGGATAAAAATTCTAATTTAACTGATGTTCAACTCACTCTTACTTTAAATAACACAAACAAATTCTCCCCTTCAAGAAGCTTGTATGCACCCAGTTAATGATTAACAATAATGCCTATTATACTCCAGAATAACTAAATAAGTTATTCCCTAGCACCCCCCTTTGCCCTTTTTGTGCATCGCAACTGGTGGACTTTTCACATATTTTCTGGTACTACAAATATGCACATAACCTGTAGAACTCATTAAGAGTCAAACTTCAGAAAATGGGCTATGGGAAATCTACCCCATCTTAGGAATTTGCTATATTACATGTGAGTCCTAATGATATGCTCAAGTCTGACTTGAATGTACTGATTGCTCTATTTGCATTTGTCAAACTGTGCATCACCCAAAACTGGCTTGACAGGTCAAAACTAGAGTGGAGGGGCTTTATTAATATGGCCTCTAAATATATCATATCTCACAAACTATTTATAGGTAATAAAATAAGCACATTAAATGTCTCAGCTTCTGGAATCTTATCCTGGAAAACATTTTGAAATAAGCTATAACAAGAACACATCTATCATCATATCCCTATGCTGATTCTCAAAGCCTCCTCCTCATGAGATTTTAACAGATAGTAGTCTCTGATGATTTCATCTTTGACTGTCATTGTAATGAAGTGATCACTTACTAACTTCAATAATTGTAGCACTGTATGTAAATAGTTGCATATAGTATGTGTAAATGAATCCTGCAATGTACCACTTACTCTAAATGTATGCCTGTATTATGCCAAACATCTAATATAATTGTATAAATAAATGAACCATTTTCTTTAGGTACTGGAACATTGTCATCCCAAGACTAGTAGATAAAAGGCATTATCTTGTTAATTGATAGTTCAGGGTTAATCTCTTCATGAAGCAATGTCATGCTGCATGTTTTTGCATATTAAATGTTGAAAAATACAATAAAATAAAAGGTTGAAAAAGTATAAATGGCAGCCATGGACCAGTTTGCATGGTGTTACCTGTTGACTTTAATGTCTGTCCCCTAAAACAGTTAAATACTAACACATACATGTTATATATATATATATATATATATATATATATATATATATATATATATATATATATATATATATATATATAAATATGTTCCCTTAAAACAGTTAAATACTATCACATGCTCCATATCATGTCAGATGGCAGAGAACTTATTTATTCATGTTATTCCGAGGTCTTCAGCAGTTCAGTGGGTCAGAGAATGTGCTTATAAGTTTGTATTAAAATGTTCGGTACGTCCAGTTACCAAATGCATTTATAGCTGGTACTGCTGAGTAAGCTTAAGTTTTATATGACTTTCTGTGTGCCCTTCCAAAGATACATGCTATGTAAGTAATGTAGACCACAGTCCTTGATATTTACACAAGTACAAACACTAGCAAACAGGACACATCAGTGAGATGCAGATGTGTCTTCTGCACTGTTGCCCATATAAAATATCTGCTGATCAGACTGGGGTCATGGGTGACACACTGAGACATTTGTACTCTGCTCCCAGTGTTGCTAGTGAGTGGGAAGACATGGACTTAGTTATTGGTGACATTGCATTTATGCAAAACATGCCACTGATGCAGTGTGTGGATAGCTGATAGCAGCTATAGTGGAATATGCAGAGGACTTTAACATAGCTGGAGAGCAGGTAATGCCAGGGATTTCAGGCCTGTTGTTGCTTGCATGAGAATTAGTACATTTTTAGAAGTGTGTGCCCAGAAAGGTCACAGACTACTGTGCATGCATAATGATAAATAATTTCAAAGCATAGCAATAAAACACATAATCGGTCAAAAGACAGTAGGTGAAAAAGACAAGCTTTATTCTAATATCAGCAAACCAAGCATGCCATGTACAAGACCACATCAGAAGGTCAAAAAAAACAATATAAATTCTGACATTTAAGTGCTCAGTATTAGATGCAAGCCCATATTAGATCAGAACGTGCTACAGCATGCATGTGTTTAACTCACTGGGGTAATGGTGTGTCAAACTTAAATATATGCATTGCTCCTAAACATTTTAAGAATATGCCTGTATTCAGTAATGAATCAAATGTAAAGGAAGATAAGCCTCTCAGGTGGACCGTGCTAAAATTCTAAACAACGCCATTATCACCATCAATATTTTAGCAATGTTTCAGATGTTCATATTTCTGTGCATATCAGTCTTATAACAATGTCATAAATTATTATTTTTATTTAAAAAAAAATAAGTCCTAAACTACAGGTTTTTTTACTTGATATGTTGCATTTTTAACTAATTAGTTTCTATTTTTTACAAGATAATCACTTTATTGGTTAAATAGTTAATTATTGCGGTTGAATGCAACTATTTAAATGGGGTGGGTTTGCATTCTGGGTTTTCTGATGAAGTTCTATTTAATAAATGAATGAAAGCACTAAAACACTTTGGTTTTATTCCTTTTGACTTTTGCCTGAGTCCAGTTTTGTTTTCAAGTTTATATCAGTCTTATAGTTTTTCAAAATGGATTGTTGGCATAACGGTTAAGTTGTTTACCTTATAGACATAAAGTACAGGGTTTGATTCATACATGAGGTAATTAGCCAAGCTTAAAATGGCCCACAAGGGTGGTTAGCCTAGTACTAGTCTATGAACCTACCTATGATATAAATTGCATAAGCAAGTAGTACAATAAACCACATATGAGAAAGAACAATTTAAGATGTATTGAACAATGTTTACTAGTACTGCTGTTCTAAGTGGCCCATGTGTGCTGACAGGTAAAACAACTGCCACAAAGAAAAAGCTATTTTACATTGAACCTGAAAGTTATCCCAAAAATTATAGACCAATAACTTGCCCTCCGACGATGTATAAACTATATACCGGAATTGATGCAGACAGAGTTTAGTCATTTCGAAGAAAAATTCAATCATGGCAATAGAACAAAAGGGTAATAAAAGAAAGTCATATGGAACAAAGGATCATCTATTGCTAAATAAAGTCATAATGGAGAACTGTAAAAAGGGGGAAGAATGTAATTATGGCATGGATTCACTACAAAAAAACATATGATAGAATCCTACATTCATAGAAAAAAAGAGTGCTTAAAAATGTTTAAGATGCACCTTACACTGTTCAATTATATTACAGTGACCATAAAAGAGTGGCAGAACACTTTGCAATTAAGCCATGATAAAGGACAAATTATTATTCCAGGGATAAAAATTCAAAGGGGAATATTCCAGGGTAACTCCCTGTCATAGATGCTATTCTGTCTTGCCTTTAACACATTAAGCTGTAGTCTACTTAACAGATTAGGTCATGGCTATAATTTGGTTCCTAGAAAACAACAAAGTGTAAAGACCTCTCATCTTCACTTTGTCGATGATTTAAAACTGCATAGTTCATCAGATGAGCAGCTCAATGCACAACTGCAAGTAGTCAAAACTTTTTCAGATTATATAAGAATGTCATTTGATGTTGATTAATGTGCAAAAGCAACCTTTAAAGTAGGAAACCTGCAGCACCAAGAAAACATTTTGTGCAAAAGGGAGTGTATAAATATCTGGGAACTGATGAACTAATGAGAATAAAACTTAGTAAGGAATATTTTAAAAGACTTAAATTAATCCTGAATACAGCATTAACATCTAGGAACAAAATTCAAGCTATAAACCAATTCACTCTTCCTGTCCTAACTTACACTTTTGGAGTGATTGACTGGCCCCAAAATGTGTTGGATAGATTAGACAGGAAAATAAAAAGGATACTTCATGCTCACCAAATTATTTATAAAAATCAGTGCATGCCAAAATTATATATTCCCCATTCCAAAGGAAGTATGCACCTCCTTGAAATTGATTACATGCATAGATCTGCAGTTGTGAGACTGCACACATATCTGCTGACCTCGCAAGACCCAAACATAGTGAAAGTTTAGAAACATGAGGAGAATACATTTAAGATGACTTCTCTGCTTAGTCTAGCAGAAGCACATAGTGGTGTCAAGCAGGAATGGAAATCAAACCAGAAGTAGATAAAAATCAAGCAACAACTGAATGTGCCAAAAAAACAAAATAAATATTTTAAAGTGAAGGATCAGATGAAAAGGCAAGAAATGTGGAAAATGCATAAATATAGTTGCAAGTATAGAAAACTTCTAGAAGAACCTCACGTTGATCAGGACTGAATGCAGGAATGGTTAAGGAGAGGTGAATTCACAGCAAAAGATGAAAGGGTAATGTTGGCGGCCCAAGAAAGTGGGCTACATACATGATTTACAAAGTCCATTCAACATGTGAGAGAAACAGACAAATATAGGTTTTGTAAAACAGAACTGGAAACAGTCCCACACCTTATTGCTGGTTGTGACATATTAATTGCAGAAGGATTGTATACTGAAAGGCACAATAATGTGGCAAGACTGTTGCACTGGGGATTGTACAGACATTATGGTATTGAAGTGGCTGAAAAATAATGGAAACATGAACCACAAAGCATAATAGCAAATGATGAAGTCTACATCACATGGGATCACCTTTTACTAGCAGTTCAAAAGATAATGTGAGAAAACCAGATATAGTGGTCCATGAAAAGAAGTCAAAAGTAGCATTGATCATTGAAATTGCTACACCCAATGACTAGAGTGTCTTGTGCACAGACAGACACAAAGTCATAAAATATCTAGATTTGCAGGCAGACATGATTTGCAGGCAGAAATGAGAGCAATGTGGAAGAAAGATAACCAGACAGTTACAATAGTAGTAGGAGCAATGGGTCTTATAAAAAGAGTCTACAATCCTATTTAGATATATTATCAATACATGTAACTCCGTATGAACTGCAGGAATCATTACTGGGCACATTGCAGGTGTTGCAAAGAGCACTTTTGGCTGACATCAAAGATAGTAACAATACTAATTTCATGAACTTTAATCGTACTTTGACTTGGAAATGGGGGCCATTCCAGTCATGGTATTAGAAACGCAAAAGATTTGGAGAAATTAAAAAAGAGAGCAGCTGTTAAAAAGCAGACAGTTGAAGGGATAACTTGAGCATTGTGTTGGAATCCATATGGTTTCTCTAAAATAGAGTATCAAATTGGGGATTCTCTTTCACAGTGTAAATGTTTCTATTAAGCTGATTTCTTAATATAAGAGCTATTGAATAAGCCACTCCTGCATGTTATGATTTTCTTACACACTCATATTAGGTAATATTGCCAGATCCAAATACCACACCAATGCATTCACAGGTGAAATCATAAAGGAACTTGGACTACCATGTGTCTGACATGAGAGAGCTCTCTGATCATGTAGCCCAGGCCGGTATGACCCTGACCCTGAGTGGCATCCTGCCTTCACCAAGAATGATGCCACAATATAAAGAAAAAATGATCAATTTCAACAATTGGATACGTTTCTGGTGTCATTCAAAGGGGATCCAGCATCTGTCCACCTGGGATGACATGCTCGACAAGCCACGCTGATTCGCACGAGATGGCTTGCACCTGTCACCCTTAGGCTTTTGAATACTGGCAAAGGCTTTTGCCACCCCCATAGTGCCTTTTTTAGGCAAGGCTCAAAAGACAAACCCACTACCGTAAATAGTGCAAGTAACCAAAAACTGAGGGTAATGCTACTCAACGCCAGAAGTCTAAACCTCAAAATGCATGCGATTGAGGCACTCTTCAGTATGGAGAACATCGATATTGGTGCAGTAACAGAAACCTGATTTAAGGCTCCAGTGAGCACCCCAGAACTACCAAGCTATAACTCATACCATACGTTCGGCCACAGAACCTGGATCAAAACACAAAAGGCGGGGGTGTAGCCATATTCATCAAGGATACCCACACCTCCAGGTTAGTGGTGCAGCACGATGCCTCAAAGATCATCCATGTGCAACTAACAATGGGCAAAACTACAATTCAAATTGTAGCTTGCTACAGATCACCCACCATGACCCAGGACACCCATTCCACACTTCTGGAGACACTGGAAAATATGAAGGTCCTACCAAATGCCCTAATACTGGGTGATTTCAATTGCCCAAACATTAAATAGGAGAACTACTCAAGTACTAACTCCCTTGCTCAATGCTTCCTAGAATTTATAAACTCGAATGCCCAGGATCGACTGGTCAACACCCCCACCAGAGTTGACAACATATTGGACCTGGTCATCACCAACATGGGCGACCAGTGTTCCACACCAGAGGTTAACTCCTCACTGGTTAGATCAGACCATAGACTAATCACTCTGGATATCCACATTCCACTCCTACCCCCAATAAAGGAAACTGCCATGAAAAACTTTTCAAAAGCAAACTTCACATTACTTAAGACCGAGGTGGAAAGGTTCACAGCCCCCATTCTAAAGGACAATGATGTCCAAGCTGCTGAATCCCTTACAAAGGCACTCTATGAGCACCTGCAAGAATGCATGGATCGTGCTATCCCAAGCAAAACCAAGACTCACTCCTCCAAGAAAAGGAAACCAGCCTGGTGGACCCCTGCCATAAACAAGCTATACAAAAGAAGGAGGAAACTAGTACAGAAAAGAGTAAAATCCCAAGAAGGAAAGACATCCCTGATCAGTATCAGCAAGAAACTATGATCCTTCATAAAATCATCCAAGACTAGCTTTGAAAGAACAATTGCCAAGGACTCCAAAGATAACCACAAAGAGCTTTAGCTATGTCAAGAACCTAAGTGGAAACTCTCATACCTGCTCTGAGTTAGTGCAGAATTTATTTATTTATTTTATTTTGCATTTGTTGACCAGGCTAGTCTAACTGGATATATGTCCATTTTCAGTAGAGGCCCTGGGAGATAAGCTCCAAGACATAAACAAAGAGATACAACTATAATAACAATAACAAATAGGACAAAAATATTTATACAACAGTAACATATGTAGTACAGCATACAGGTTAGCATAGAATATTCAATGCAGGCAAGAATGATAACAATGTATTTCACAGGTTCAATGCATTATACAGGTAAAGTCAATAGTAAAAATAAGTTAATTTATAGTGATATTGATGAAGTATTTACTTAAAAAAAACAGTATCCACAGAGCATAGAAGTAATGTAATATAGAGAGAGATGATAAAAAAAATAGTAATAGGAAGGTATAACAGTAGGTGAGCAGTAATGGATAGGGAAAGGCCAGTTTGAAACGATAGATGACTAGTCAGGTTTGGTACAAGGGCATAGCCAGTGTGTTTTAAGGTAACGTTTAAGTCTATTTTTGAAGAGTGGTAAAGCGGAGAGTGAGAAGAGGTCACTGGGAAGAAGATTCCAGAATTTTCCAACAGCATAAGAGAAGTGAGAAGCCCCAGCTCTGTTGCTAGATTTAGAGGTATGTACAAGCAGTTTGTCTGCTGTTCTTAAGGACTTCAGATTTTATAGGGGGTGATGAGGGTAGATAATATTGGGGTATTGGAAGGGTTATAAAGAATGTTATAGGCAATGGTTAGTTGGTGGAATTTAATCAGGGTTTTGTAGTTCCAGCCTTCCTAGATGCTTTAAGTTTATGCAATGGTGGGTTCTATATGGGTTACCTGTGGCAAATCTGGCAATGTTATTGTATGACACTTCCAATTTACTGAAGTTATTCTTGGATAGATTGGTGAAAATGGGTGAGGCATAGAGGAGTGTAGAGATTAGATGAGTGTGAGCTATTGTAGTTTTAGCTGTAGAGGGTTTAATCCTATAGAGAGTGCCAAGTTTTTTGTTGACAGTCTTTATAGCATTGTTGATATGGATGTCAAAGTTGAGATTATTGTCGATGGTGATACCAAGTAATTTGGTTGTAATATCATGGGATATTATAGTCCCATTGGTGGATGTCACAGAGAAATTAAGAGGAGATGACTTTTGAGTAGGATTGAAGAGGAGGAGTTTTTTTTGGGGGGTTCAATAGAAGACAGCGTTGTGTGAACCATTGCTCAACTGTGTTAAATACATTCTGAGTAAAAGAGTGGAGGTCTTGGATGGAAGTAGCAGAGCACATCAATGTGGAGTCATCAGCATACTGTATGCATGTGGCTTGGGGGTTGGCAAGATGAAGGTCGTTAATAAATATGGAGAAGAGGAGAGGTCCTAGTATTGATCCCTGAGGAACACCTAAGGTAACAGGTAGGTGGGTGGAGAGAGTGTTATGCCATAATACTGCCTGCTGTCATTTATCAAGGTAGGACTGGAACCATTTGATGGAAAGAGGGTCTAATGTTAGAGATTGTAGTATGTTTATGAGAATCTGGTGATTTACCATGTCAAATGCTTTAGACAGGTCGATAAAGAGAGCAGAAGAGAGATAATTACAGTTGTGGTTACAGTTACTGCAATCAATAAAGGAAAGAAGGGCAGTGGTAGTGCTGTGTGATGGTCTGAAGCCATGTTGACAGTTGGAAAGTAAGTTACTGTCAATTAAGTGGTTGAGTAATTGCCTGTGGATACATTTCTCCATGATCTTAGCTAAAGGAGAAAGTAGGGAAATGGGGCGGTAGTTTGAGAGCTCAGTGGAGTGCACACCTTTATGAAGGGGGATTATGTGGGAGACTTTCCATAAGGTAGGGATATGACCTTCAGTAATGGTTCCATTGACCAGTATGGAAATGGGGTAGACAATAGCTCTAGCTGATAACTGTAGGTATTCAGAAAGCAGTTGGTCTGCTGAGGGAGAGCATGGTTTCAGTTTATTTAAAAGGTTTAAAATAAATGTGGTTGGGACAGGTTTGAATTGAAAAGGAGGAGGTGGGGTTGAAGTAAAGGAAGGTAGAGTGAATGTATTAGGTGATAGTTGACTAGCTAGTGTCTGGATAGCATCTGTAAAGAAGGTATTGAAGGTATTAACTGTTTGGATGGGATTTTCATGGTCAGCATTCTGAGGGTTGGGAGTACTAGATTTCCCTGGGAGGAGTAGCTGATTAATGCTTGCCCAGAATTGTTGTGGGTTGTTATGATTAGGTTGTTGGAATTGTAGGTATTAGTTCTGTTTATCAGATAGTATAGCTTTCTTAGTGTCATTTCTTATCATTCTAAAGGTTTGTTGGTCTACTGGGTTTTCAGTCATTCTCCATTTGTTCCAATATTTATTTCTGAGATGAATTTTGTGTTTGGTTTCAATATAAAGCAATGGGGCAGAATTGGTTTTAATTCTAATGGATCTGGTTGGAGCATGGTGGTTAGGAATGGTGAGGACTGGGAGAATGGCACAAAATACACTGAACCGACTGATATTGCCAACATTCTGGCAGACAGGTTTAGTGCAAACTTCACTCCCTAAAGGGCCCATAACCACATCAGAAGAATTTAGAGCCCTGGCAATCACTGACACGCAGGTTAAAACAGCCCTATCCAAAGCCAAAAACACAGCTTCAGTGGGAACAGACATTGTCCAATGGCTGTGTCTTACATGAGCTCCAAAATGAACTAACCCCTCACCTAAACACACTGTTCAAACTCAGCTTTTCTACAGGTTATGTACCAATAGAGTGGTGCATAGCAACAGTTATCCCATTCCACAAAGGTGGAGCCACAATGGACCCCGGGAACTATTGCCCTATAAGCCTGACTAGCCTGGACTCCAAGGCTATGGAGCGCATCATCATGGAACTCATTAACAGAGAGATTGGGAACCTCCAAACATTGGACCCTACCCAGTTTGGCTTTGTTAAGGGCAGATCATGCCTCCTAAACCCGGTGAACTTCTTTGAGACAGTTACCAAGGCTATAGATGAGGTAAAGGGGGTCCACACAGCCTACCTAGACCTCGCAAAGGCTTTTGACTCCATTCCTCATTCTTTTATTATAGACAAGCTCACCAGCCTGAACATAAACCCCTACATCATGACATTGGTTGCCAGTTGGCTCATGGATAGAACCCACACAGTGAGAGCTGCAGGCTCTAGCTCCAACTCTAAACTGGTTACAAGTGGCATCCCCCAGGGCTCAGTCCTGGGACCCCTTCTGTTCAGTATATACTTCTCAGAAGTACAGGCAAGTACAGGAGGACTATGGCTGACCAAATTTGCAGACAACTGCAAACTGGGGCCATAATTGACTCTCCGGCTGATACAGACATCCTCCAGAAGGGTCTCACTGAGATGGATACCTGGTGTCAAAATCATGGCCTCAAGCTAAATGCCAAAAGGTGCATAGTCATCCCCTTTGAAAAAAACAAAGTACCCATGAACTACCACATACATGGTAGTCCCCTAAATACAGAAAATGTAATAAAGGATCTGGGGACCCAAGTAGATAGTAATCTCTCCTTTGATAATCATATTGCCAAGGTGGTTAGAAAATCCTTCTATGTGACCCGCCTAATCACAAAAGGGTTCGCAACTAGAACAAAAGAGGTTATTGTGCCCCTCTTCTCATCACTCATCAGACCCATCATAGAGTACAATGCCCCATTTGGGATGTACCTTACAAGACACCTGCAACTGCTGGAAAGACCACAGAAGTACCTCACCAAGAGGATTGCTGGCCTCAAACAGATGCCCTATGCAGCCCGACTGAAGAAACTCCAGCTGTACTCGGTTGCATACAGCTTACTCAGAGGTGCTCTCTGCCTGACATACAAGGCCATGTCCAACCCAGAATTGATGGACATGCTCCACCTAAAAAAAACAAATCCCTGAGAGCCACATGCTCTAAGGATCTAAACCTCACCACAACGATAAATAGGACATGCTGGAGGGATACGTTCCTGTCCCAGAGACTACCCATGCTTTGGAATAGGATTCCAATCTACATTAGGCAAAGCCCTTCACTAACACTCTTCAAGAGAAACCTTGATGAGTGGATGGGAAACAGAAAATTTACCCCAGGGATCACTGCAGTGGCTCTGCTGGACAGAGGCACAGGGAAATAATGGCTCTGCTAGACAGAGGCACAGGGAACTAATCTAAGGGGGTGGTGAAAGCCAACACATTCTGGCTAGGCTTATAGATGCCCTCAGGCAGATAGCCTAGTACTTACCTATGGACCTATGAACCTATAACTGCAGGTGAAGGAAGGGCACAGAATGGAAATTACTAAAGTGATGACAGAGAGATTCAATTGGATGGTCTTGGATGATAGTCACACTTGTTACACAGTGAAGTATGTCCCATGCATTCCTGATTGTTATCCTCCAGATCACTGCATTATGCATTGCTGCCATGAAGCCTTGTGTTTGTGTGCATCACTTATATCTTGCTGCCATATGTATGCAATGGGCAGTATAATAACAAGGCATACATGCAGCTAATATTACAATAGCACTCATCAACACACACAGTAAATAGGGCTGTAACTGTACAAGTTCAATAGAATACACTGTGATTCTGGAAAGGAAAATGTGAGAGAATCATGCCATCTATTGCATACTGTGCACCAGCTGCTTTGGAATGAACTCTGCATGTCATGTATACATTTGCCTAATAAGGCATAAGCAAGTAACAGAGGCCACTGATATTACTTTCATCCTATCAGAATCATTTACCAAAGTGCACTACTGCCAAACTTATTTGTGTTATCAATGGAAAAGAATTAGCGCATGCATAATTATTTTATTAATTATTTAGCAGTCCAGGTTAATCACACTAAGCCAGTAGTGTCTTTTCAATGGATACCCAAGGTGGTATTTGCACTACTGGTGGGAATTTGGTCAGGGCATTAGGGAACTTCCCCTAATTTTTGTGAGTGGGAAACACATTTTGTTGCTACACTTCCTGCTTCAGTTCTGGACCCAGTGACAGCTCAGAGAAGCAGGAAGAATCATGGCAGGTGTAAACATAATAGCATAATTGTATCCAGTTAATCAGATGAGTAATGAGGAGGTACCAGATGAGCGAAAGCAACCAGTGTCATTTGGTGAGATTGCAGTCAAGCCCTCATAGGAGGAAGTTACAGATATCTTGGAGTATATGAAGGTATTTGAGCCTTCAGGGAATGTGTTATCATGTACTGAGAGGCAGGCAGTGTGTATTCGTGAAAATGTGAAGGTGGTGGAATCTTCACAAGATTTAGAAGCAATCTTCCAGCAATGATTGTTCGAGGATGAAAATGATGGCAAGAAAGCATGTATTATAACAATCCTTCAGTCAGGAGGGTTGCAGGATGCTTTATTGTAGGACTTATTGAATCAAACTTAGCTGGAGTGTGAAAAGGCAATTTTGTTGGCAGACATAATGGATAGAATTCTGGATGAAGAAGTGTCAGTGATTGCAGAGGAGAAGAAGAAGTCATATGAGACACAGTGAAAGAGGGAAAAAGAGAGAGGAGAAGAAAGAATAAAAAGGAAGCATTTAGGAAGAGTAAGCTATAAAGAAGAAAAAGAATTGGACAGGTATGATATATGGGACAATATAATAGTCGGGTACTTCTCCATGACAGATAAGAGTATTTAGTCATATTAATAAAGATGTTTTTTGTGACATTATAGTTGAATCAAGACACTATATGGAGAACTTTCTGGACAATATGAGTTAAAGAAAAACTGCAGTTTATGGAGCTTATATGTTTTTCAAACATTCAATAGAAACACTTAAAAGAAAACACATGTTCAGTTTTGAAAAAAAAGTTGAAAGGAGACACTAAAAGACTATTTAAAGACTCTACATAAGGAAATGATGGACATTACTAAAATATATGATAATAGAGGTTTATAGACTAGGGGTTGAGAATGTAATGTACTGAAAATAGTAAATGATAATATACGGCACATTCCAAGTATGATAAATGTAGATGGTAACAAAGGGACAGTGAGATAGTGTGAGCAACAAAAAAATATTTTTCAGAAAAGTGATCATTTAATTAGCAACTGCAATAAAAGGAAATGTAATATTTGTGGTAAAATAGGTCATGATGCAAAAATATGTCAATTGAAATTTTTAAATGTGAAAAAACAGGCCATTTGTAGATGGATATAAGGAAAATACAGAAGAATATAAGGAGGCAGTTATCCGATTACAAGATACTGGCCAAGAGATAGAACAAGAGCAATAAATAGAAAAAGATCAAGGAAAAGGGCAATAAGTGCAAATAATATTAGTCAATAATTGGACAAGAGAGGGAAAAACTGTAGAAGAAAAGAAGAAAGACAAAAAGAGAAAGAAGGCATGTCAAAAGTAAGTGGAGATGAAGAGATGAACTGGAGAGTGGTGAAGGGAAGAAAACTTCTGTTGGGAAAAAGGTAAAAGATAGGAAGAGAACATTCAAGGGTTTAGGTATGAAACAGAATAAAAAAGGAAAGGATAAAAAGGAGAGAATAAATAAGAATATAAGGGAAATTTAATAAATGAAGAATTGAGCATTCTAGCAATAAATGTGAACAGTGTAAGAATGTTGAAAGAAAAATAAGAGAATTAGAATGGTGCACAATACTTCATATAGATTTTATTGTATTATAAATGGCAAAACTATTAACAGAAGAGCATGTGCAAACAGAAACAAATATGGACAGGGGATATTATTTGGAATATGGGAAAAGAAACATGTTGAAATAGAATATTATGCAAAAATCAATAGAAACTTTGGATTCTACATTGTTAATTATGATTATGAGTAGGGTAATAATTACAGATGTGAGATAGAAAGGTCATGTTTATATAATCATAGCAGCATATGCATACATAACAATAAAGAAAGAGAGGATATGTTTAAAAAGATGCTAAATTATGTAAATGTGAATATGAATGTGTGATTACTGGGTGATTTTAATTCTGATTTAAAAAATAGAAAAAGGACGTGATGATGTCAAAACAATGTTACAAGTGATAAAAAGTGGAAAGTTATATATAGGGTAATAAACTGTGGGAATATAAAAGAAGCAATTTAAGAACAGAGATTGATTACGTTATTGTTTCAGGACGTCTGAAAATTACACAAGAAGGATCAAAATATACAGGATTTTTGCATTGTTTAGAAATGTGGCTAGAGATTCAAGAAAGAAGTAGACGTAGAATAGTAAAGGGCATTAAAATTATGGAAAGATCAAGCAGGTATCAGAATTTTCAACCTCATGTGCAAAAAAAAGGAAAAAGGGTTGTGGATTGATGGATAGATGGACATTATGGTGGATAAGTTTCAAAGATAAATATAAAAAATGTTATTTGGAATGGCAGCATTTAAAAAGAAAAGAAGTAAAGAAGAAAAACAAAGAAGTTATTAATTATGATAGGCATGAGTATAAATAGAGATAAGAGTATAGGCTTAGGAGTAAAGAAAAAATAGGGAATATTCATTTTATCACGGAGGAAATAAAAATATTGGCATATCATTTGAAAATGAGGTGGTGAAGATGTGGCAATGGGAAATAATAGATACATTTATAAATATATGCTTATTTTGGAGAACATACAAGTTGTCATATTAAAAGAAGGTGTATTCAATAAATGCAGTATTATTGGAAAAAAAAATACATATCTTGCAAATGCTTTCATGATACCTACAGAATGTGAAAAAAATTAATGACAATTGTGTGTTCTTTTTTATGGGGATATAGATTATAGCCAGTAAAACAGGAGTATTATGTGTTAAGGAAAAAAAAGGAGGGGTAGGATTAATAAATCTGGTGGTATATGCAGCATCATTACATTTATATAAATTGTTGAGATAGACAAAAGAAGAAGATGATGTACTGATAAGTATAACAATGAAAGAAAAATACAGAAAAGTGGTGTATATTGAGGGTCTATATTATAACAATGAAAGTTTAAAATTGAGAACTCTCTAAATATTGAAAATGCCGAACCTCAAATGCCCTATTGAGGGGGGGAGATGTGCCCCCCACATCCAATGCTAAATATATATACCAACTCTGAGATTGCACTACAGTGTGAAAAGGACAAATATTCTGATTTTCACTATACTGCAATGTCGCAAAAAGCACTTTGAGGTCTGACATTTGTGATATTTATACCGTTTGCAATTTTAAACTTTCGTTGTTATAGTATAGATCATATAATGAGCAATTCTAAAAGGGAAAGAGGAGTTGTGAATAATGAATTAAACAGGAAGATAAAATAATATTGTGGAAAATAAAGATAATGGAGGCACAGGATGATAGAAAACTGTTTGAATATAATGAATAAGTGGTATTGTGTTTATCCATGGGAAAGGATGGAAGAAGAAACACAAAAGCTATAAAAATGAGAATAAAAAGGTGCAAAAATGTGTTAAATGTAAAGATTTCTTATGGAAATTAGCAATAAAAAAAAAATTACCAGTGAAAGTGAATATGCCATTAAAAAACAGAAGAAAGAAAGAATATGCAGTTAATGTGCTGAAGTTGAAACAAGAGAACATTTTTTTTTGGAAATGTATAAGATTGAAGAAAATATGGGAAAGGTTATGTGAAGATTATTTGGAAGAAATTAAGAAAATGTAGGATATAAATATGGATATGTTGGAATATGTACATTATAAAGGTAAAAGAAGGAAATGTGTAACAAAAATAGGCAAACATTTTTTTACATATTGTGGCGGATATGGAATAAAGATTAAATTAATTACATTTTTTAATTAATTAAATTAATTAAATTTAATGGTAAATGGATATTAGTAGAAACATTAAAGAAAATAAGATTTTGGTTATGGGGAAAGAAAGGGTGGAGTCACCACAATGATTGCAACTGAAGAAAAAGAAATGTATGTATAATATTATGTGAATTATGGAAAATGATTATAAAAGAATATAAATAATTGTAAACAGTATTTAGTATATATATATATATATATATATATATATATATATATATATATATATATATGTAAATATTGTAAATAATGTATTTAATAAAGGACCCCTACTCTTTTCAATAGGTGCTATGGAACAGGTGGTACTTTGGTTTAATGTCTCATTGAAAGAACATCACACACTGGAGTGCAGCATCCCCCATTATGCTGCACTGCAGTGTCAGAAATCAATCATTCAATCTGTTGTAGGAATAAGGACCACAGCCTTCTGCACAAATGGTGGGTTTGCTACCTGTTGTGCCACTGACACTATTGCTTAAATGTTTGCCATTGGATGAGAATTAGCATTAGACTTTGCTGCTTGACACCAAGTGTGCAAAATCGATGGACAGATATAGACATTTTGGTTTTTAGGGTATTTCTAGCCATGTGAGTGTCATGTGAATCTATGTTTTTGACTACATTAAAGATGTGAAATGGGGTTGATAGGATAGCAGAGGGTAGGACATTGGGGGTGTAATTAAAGAATGCACAGGTTGGTGGTGGGACAGGACCGTAGCTATCCACTTCTTCATAAGCCAGCATTGTATTTGTGCAAAATATTTAGGAATTTTGGATACTCACATCATAAAGGATGTTTGACAACAACTTAATAATGTTGAGTAACCAATTGGGACCAATTGGACCAAATCAAGTGTGTAATACATACACACATATGAGAAGTGGAGAGCTATAGATGGGACATTTTTTTTTTTTTTGTGGACAGGTGGCATCTTTAAAAAAAACAGAGAAATGTTGGGGAAGATATTTAGGAATAACAAGGGTAGGTATGTATGGTAGGTTAGGTAACAGGTGCAAGCATACAAGATAGACAAGGATGATGATGGACATAAGAAGGTGGGGAACAGTATGACTGGGTTTAGGTATGGGACTGCAGAGGAACATCCCTTTCCCAAATTAATATAGTGGGAATGTTGTCCTCCCTCTCAAAACTGTCACCACTGTCTCCTGTTGCAGACCCCAGACCTGTCAACTCTTGCCAATTGACATAATCGCCACCTCCGCTGCCACCACTCCCAGTGGGTACCACTTGACAGTGTTGTGCAAGCAATGCTGGCAAGTTGTGACCCAAAATTGCCTGTACTGCTAGAGGTTGCACTTCTACAGCCAACTGAGGAGGGATGTTAGTCCAAGCCACTGTGGTCAATCTAGTGCTGTCCTAAGTTAGTAATATAACTTAAAACTTATGTGTAAGAACTTTTTGTCTGACACATCCTTGCAAACTGTAACACCATGTTTATCTGTACAGCCATTCAAGTAAATCTAGTGGTTCAAAAATGATAATGAGTTGAGGCCCAGTTAACATATGGATGTGCCCAGAAAGGTTTAGCAACACCTTATAAACATAGAACTTCCATTATGCTAGGGAAAATTGCCTTGTTTCCAACAGAGCAAATTACTGACAAAAGTTTCAATTAGGACTACATAGGGCAGTGTTTGAAATCTTTCATGGAATGTAATCTTCCATACAATACTGATTCTTAAGTATGCTGATAAATATTTGTAATGAGTGCTGTGTATCTGCAATGTTTCAGTAAATTCTATTAAAAAGTCATCAGAAATGCATTTCATAATAGTTAGGTTATACAAATATTCACGTGTAAAGAGTTCTTTAGTAACATGATTAAACATTTAGACTGTCACCGACTTGAAATATTTTCTGTAGGATTTTATTACATTAATCACTGTTTCTCTGCATTTTCTTGTACCTGCTATTATTTCTTGTCTTCTCTAGTTCATATCTTTTGTTTTGGGTGGAGGGGGGGTAAAGGTATGCCAGATATTACAGTGCTTGGACTGTTGTTTAGACTATTGCTTGCATGATGCATACTGATGCATATTGTTCCATATCAGTATAGTAACTGTCTGTATTATTCCCTGCTTGTGATATATGTTTTTTTTCTTCCACCAAAAAAGGGATATAACTCCAAAATCACAAAGTAAGATGGAGTCTTCTTCATGGAAGCTTCCTTTCTCAGATGCTAAGAATGAGATCACAATACAGACCCTTCATCACCATAGTAGATGGATCCTTACTAAACTTGCCTCCGACATACCCTTCCATAACTGTGTCTGGCTGCATCTGGTTGACAATGTCAATGCCATTGCTGGGCAGGGATGGGTATATCATATAATCTGACATAGGGCCAATGACATGATTAAAAAACACTGACAGAGGAAAGATGTGGCACAGGAGTGAGGGACTACTGGTGAGTACCTTTCTACTGAACCACCACTCACCTACTCAATTATGGATCTGGGCTGCTCAGAAGAGTTTCACAGTGTGATGCTGGTTGTTGGGGCAGACGTGGAGCAGACCCAAAGGTTTTTTGCAAGGATGGATTTTACTTACCTGTTTCATTCCAAGACTATTTCTAGAGTATTTCCCCTAGACTACTACATCTAGAGTTTTTCTCCTTTATGGATGTGTAGGTGGTGGTCCATCTTTAATTCCAGACTCTTTATTGAACTCTTGTCCAAGATGATCCTGCCACTTTCAACTACCATTATCCCATTGACTAAGTAGGCATTACAGTCCTCAACAAGTAGGGTCCTTATTTTCATTGTTGAGCTCCTAGAAATGACCACACAGTTATAGTTCTCAGTAGTCCTTATTCCCAGTTGTCTGGATATAATTAAAATGCATTATATTTTTTCACTATATATATATATATATATATATATATATATATATATATATATATATATTGCACTTTTGCATCCATTTATTCTTCCTTCATGAATTTATTTTCCTTTTATACGATTGTGTATGCTGGTTTTCTTTATGAATAGTTATTAAAAAGGAAATTATAACATATGTGTTTACATATCTTATCTGTCTTGTTTCCATTATGAATTTTCATCAGCAGTACCTTTGTCCCTATGAAGAACACTGATCTTTTGTTAGAATTCCAGGGGATATTGGTTGGTCTGTGAATAATTCATTTACAGCCATAAATAGTTAAAAGTTTTCTTTAGTTTTTTTTAGTCATGCTGAGTGTGTCACTTCCCACATCAGCTTTGAAGTACTCTGTAGACTTTTACTTTATCAAATATTTATTTATTTTACTTAGTTGATCACTAGTTTAGACAAGAAAAACTTTTTTTGTGATTGTGGTTAGAGGTTTTTCCTCAGAAAAAAAAACACAAAGCAGGAACAAGCACTCCCCACAATCTTCAGCTCTTTATTAAAAATGACCCAAGTAAAAACACTGGTTGCAAATAAAGTTAAGCAGTTTTCATCTAGTTTAGTAACTAGACTTCATCAGACAACTAACAGCAACTCAAATTCACTTAAATACACTTTCCCTTCTTTCTCCTATTAATTGAATTGCTTAATAGATCCCCATTAAACATAAAAGATGAACTTACATTTTACAGTATAAATTAAGCTGAACAATCAATACTACTAGTTTAAACAGTGTACAAACATAATACCATAAAATAAATAGAATGTAACACCATGGCTGCTAGAATAAAAAATCTTACTCAGCGTTAATATTCCAGTATGTTAGTTAAATACAAGACTGACATATAGTAATTGTTGTAGAGGTTTTTCCACTTGAATATTGCGTGTTATTTTGCATTTCCAATACAATATTTTTATTGTTCATTTTTAAACAGAAATAGAGATAAAGTAGTCTATATACAAAAAAACAGAAAAATGATTAGGTGGTGTAGATCAAGTAATGTGAAACTTAAGAGGTCAACAAAAAACAGCTCTACCTAAAGATGAAAGTACTGGTATTTCACTTAACTCCTCAAAATGAGGCTATGAAGTCAAAAGGACAAAAACTCTCCTCACCAGTCCCCAGTGACGCCAAAAGAATGACATTAGCTACATCTTTGGTTTTCCCAGCACTGGTGTTCCCTATGGTCATATTAGTTCTATAGGCTTCAACACTGGATAGATCTACCATTTCAAAATGAGGCATTTGCCTTATTGTAAACTTCATATTATTGTAAGGTTTTGGAAATAGTTGAATCAAGAAAACTGCAGTGAGCATCCAGGACCTTCAAATTTACTCCTGCCTCTTCATCCCTTCTTACCCTCTCTAATATTTCCTAGGTGGCAAACTTTAGAGCCATTTTTCATGTCAAAAAATAAATATAATATGCAAATTACTACGGACTAACACTTTCACAGTCAATTGACAAAGTAACTTAAGGTCAGCTTGCTCCATAGGACACCCTCACTTCAAATTAAACTGTATGATTCAGCTGTTGGTAAATGAAGAAATATTATGAGTTCCTTTTAGTCAAAATGTCAAGAAATTTCAAGATTTTTATTCCGTGCCATTTCTAGTTTGAAAAAGGGCCAAAACCACAATTCTAGATCTACACTAGTAAGTACTATTTAGGATTGCAACCCTGAAGATTCTAATTCCTTAAATGGATAAGCAAGAGCCTCCTATGATGGATAGCTATGAAGATCTTATCCATAAGTAGAACTCATCTTCTACCACCCAAAGTCCAGTGGTTAACAGAATCTTAAGGTTCTTTTTGGTGAGTCCATTTCATCAGCATGTCACTGTAGGCAACTGGCATCAGCAGAAGTTACTTCTTATCATCCTGAAGGAGATGAAAATTGTCCACAGGACCTTGACAAGTTTCCATGACAAGGTTCAGTCTTGTCATCTTTGAATCAATATAAGCAACTCCAGAGTTATGTAAAACATAAAGGAATAAAGAGAAACTAGATTTGTCAACTTTGAAAAAGGACAACCTGGATTTGTGAGTACATCTTGCAGCATACTCTTTGACTATTGCCAAGTCATATTCCAAAATTTTAAACGCAGGTAATGGCTACATTGAGTTGTCAAATGTTTTTGGCTCATGAATTATAGCGGAATAAGGGAAACTTCTACACAATACACTGATGCAGAGTTTTTCAGAAGTAAGCTCTTCACAAAATATCACAACAACCAACTCAAAGTCTTTTTCATGTCTTATGAGACAGTTTGTAGGTATATGTTTTTTCTGTTCCATGGAGGCAGAACTCAGCATATGCACCAGTTGTACCTACTCTTTTTCATAAGGGATTACTCTAATCAAAACAGGACAAAAAACAGCTTGATTTAGATAGCTTCCTGTTGGCTAACCATAGCCATGATATTCTCTGCTAATGAGCTTGATTTCTCGTCCACAATGACCATTACCCTGTATATAACTTCACGTTGACAGAGTAACACAACATGATAATGCATTCCATTTTCAAAATTCTTAATCTGACATCATTTTTATTATAGCAAACATCTATACAATCATTTACAGTTAGAATTTTCCTTTCATCAATATCTATGTCAAATATATTCTAATACATACACTCCCTACTCCAAAAGGCAATTCCTTTTACATCAACTCTACATAATACTTCAACCAGCATTGTGTCACTAGTGCACCTATCTAGAGAATATGAAGCATTTCTTCAATCATTTAAATGGTTAAAGGTCTCATTTAAAACAGATTTATAACCCTTTTCAGAGAGTCATTACATTTCAGAAGTAAGATGGATACATCCAATTATTTTACTCACCTTAATAGCACAGGCCCCTTTTATTTTATGACATCATTTGCTATATCTTGGATACTTTTTCTTCTCACCCAGCTTGTTCACACTCCTTAGATAATCTCCATATCAGTACTGTTTGTTATATTACCAATATATTTACAAGGTTGTCTATCTTCACCACAAAAAGTCTTCTTTCAGTAACAGAAACTCAAGTCCATCACACTGCGTTCAGACAATGCATGATGCATTCCCTTTCCTAATCTTCTCCGAGCCATTTGTGCTCTGTAACCTAATTTCAGTCTCCTCCAGGGCTTGTTCAAGGGAATAAAGTAAAATATAAACTCTTCCTGCATTTTGGGAAGAATTTCCACTTACTTTTTGCATTTTAAGTTTGATCTACAGTCAACTTACTGAGCCTGTTCCTGACACTCACTTATTATCTCATTTACAATTAAATTTTCTACCAGCCCTCATCACACCTCTGATTTAAACATATAAACACCTCAACTACCCAGCACATGAACAGGGACCAAGATGACAGTGTACTTCCTTAGCTACTCTTCTTAATTCCTGTTAGTGTCCCATGTGATCATAAATGTACTGCAGTCTATCAAATGCTTGTAAGCATGACAGTCACATATTCAAGTCACACTTCCAGTTCCTTTAAAATATCATGTTTACTCTCATGTCTTCTTCACCTAGCATGACAAAAGATATTGCAATAATCAGGGATCCTAACACACCATTTGTTTGATATCCAAGAACTAAAGTCTCATGGCTCATAAGAATTCACCTCCTAAGTAGCATATATGTAAGGAAAGACTTATTCTTCCTCATAATAGCCACCTTACAAAACCCATATGGCACAGCAGGATAGAACCATCACTATAACCTTGCTGACCTGTTTTTAACTAACAACACAGGTGCTGGAGAGACTGGGCTGTGAAGGTAGAAGTGAGTGGATGAAGCCAGCTCACCCATCCGGGGGGAAAAGGGAGGTGGTAGCAGCTTGCTACACTGTGACATCTTCAAGGATACAGCAATGATTAATGAGATGCTAATGCTATTAGTGGCACCTTGCTTTGTAGCTGATAGCTGCAGCAGTGCACATGTGCTCCCTGATTGCATCAGTTACAAAACCTGCAATACCACTGTGGGAGATCATGGAACTTTGGGGCATAAAACAAAACATTTCCAAAGTAAATAATGACCCCACTTCCAACAACTGACTCATGCCTTTTAGGTGATCATATTGACCAGATGGGTGACACCTCAAAGAGCCATAAAGAGTTCAATGCAATGTCTGTGGTTATTGTGGGTTGTGAGACAAAAAATGTAATTAATAATAATAATAGGCCCTACATTGTCATCTGATAAAATCATCCTTGTGACATGTATCAGGCTTCTCCCCATGGAAATCTCATTTCTAATTCCAGTTTGTCATTATTCAGCTTTCATTTCTCACAGTTTTTATGATCCTTTAGCAGATAACTATTTTCATGCTTATATTACTTAATCTTTTCTCATTGAGAAGAGGTAACAGTATAAACATTTATTAACTCTTTATATCTATCTTTTACCTATCTTCTTAAAGAATATTTTCAGTTGTACCTCTTTTAAACTTTATTTATATAATTTGACCATACAAGTAAAATAAAGTAAAAATGTTTTATCCATACAAAATGCTAGACCATTTAGTATTTATTTTTAAGAAATATCTTAAATGCACTATGCATTTTTAGAAACTAAGACGCACTGTTAATGCTAATAAAGACATTTCCTCTGTGATAGATAACATACAGTAAAAGCACATTTCTCTGTTTTATGCCACAATATTTATTGTTTGGAGTAACATTCTACTTCTCAAAAACCTATAGCATATACTTCAAGACAGTTTTAAGCACAGTTATCATACATTACTCAATATATTTATCATAAATGAAATTTTATGAAACATTATCCCAAGAGCAATTTTAAGAACATTTGTCATAAATTATTCAAAATATATATTGTAATATTTGAAATTATATGCAAACTGTAGATGTTTGCGCCGGTCACTTACTTGACAATGACATAATGGTTGCTTGTATCCATTTTATACTCATAGAGCTCACATCAGTCTTTAAAAACACTCTTTTATTAGCCATGTCCTTCTAGCTACTATTATGGTTAGCATTCCTCATGCTACAAAATGAGGAAATGATAAAGTGTAATAATTTGGCCCCTAAACATTATTTTTATTACACAAATCTCAATATTCATAGTAACTACAAATAATTCAATACACACCTCTCTTGATATCAAAGGCTTAAGGTATCCTGATACAAATGAAAGTACCTTTACTAAATAAAGGCTATAGCTTTCAGATGTTCTCAATCATTAAGATTCTTTTTCTTATGTACAGCATTGATTATTTTCAAAATTTCCAATACTATATTTTCACAAATTATTGTTCATTTTAACCAGCAATCTTGTTCCAGGGACAACCTGCACACCAAACATATTCTTCCTTTGAATGCATTGTTTCTTCCCAGTCAGTGTTCAGTTTTGGATATCATTTCTTTCATTTAACTTAACAGTCTCTTTACCCTTTTTATCCACTTGCATTTGACTATTTTTTTCTGGTAATTCTTAAATATTCTCCTTTATTTCATCAGATTTATTAAACATTAACATTTTTCCACCCCAAAACACCTGCTAGAATCAACAGTTTTTCAAAATAAGACAAAGATTCAATCAGAATTGGCCTTGGCTTTGCAAACATAACCTAGTTCTCTGACAAATGTAAACACCTCACATCTGGAACACCAGGGGAATCTTTTTTAAAGCCAGTCTGTTCAACCCTCCTATTTTAACAAGTCTAACTGGTTTACTATTTGTACTTTGTAAAAAAAAAAAAGTACAGTCTTAGATTTTATTTTGTTACCTTATATTATATTTCTGTTAATCACTGCTCCATTTGTTCTAATTACTTCACTCTTTCTTTTCCAATGTCTTAATCTTCCACATTTGCACTTTGTCAGGTTATATTATTTTCATCTGGTCATGAAAAATTTCAACCTTATCAGGCAGAGCCATTCAAAATATCATCATGTAATCAGTGAATAATCAGTCAGGTTTACATTTACTAACACGATTTGTATAACCACAAATCTATAAGTTACTTCCATAACATGCAAAATGGTGCACTTTTTTGGTTCTTCACCAGTTGGAAGGTGAACATCAAAGAAGAAAAATAGCAGAAACCAGGTCAGGTGAAAACATAAACCAGTAAATATTATCTTGGGTTGTTCAAGCATTTTACATAGTTGATTGCTTTTAGTTGTGATGTAATGGTGTTTAAACTGAATTAGGCAGTTGTTTTATATTCTGATGAAGTTTGGTGTATAATATAAAACAAAAGTGCTCAACAATAAATTGACATTTTCTTGGTTTAGTGTTTTGCATCATTTGGTTGATTTTTGATTATTGGATGGAGAACACTATGGAGACTCCATTCCAGGTGATTTACAATTTCTATTTCATGATATCCTGAAATTAAGATCACACAATCCATGTTTGTTACTCTTCACCAAGAAATGAAACATTTATCCAATGAGATGCCCATATTTGCATCAAACGAACAATGTTAACTTGGGTCCAAAGCGTTTTTTTTATTTCTCTAAAGGAGGCATCCAAGTTTAATCACTGTACATGCATTTGGAAGATACAATTTTGATATCAAATTGCAGAGCCTTGACATTTCAAGCACTACGTATACTTAAAAGAATTTGAAATACCTAACAGACATAAATTTGCATTTGGAAGTGAAAGTGATTTATTTCATAGGCTATTATATACATTTTATATCAATTACATTATATGATACCAAGATTTTTAATCTATTTAAGATATCTTTTTGATTTAGATATGATTCAAATGTCAGTCACAGTTAATGAGACTGTAGTTTCTGCTCATGTAATAAATGTTTCACAGATATGGTCAAAGCAATTTTAGGTCTTTCTGAAAACAGTTCTTCACTTTAGTGTGACAAGAAGACATACCTATGTCCCCTGAGATTTAAACTTTACGTTGCACAAAATTGCTTTATCTCCTTTTGAATCAACAGATAAAGTAGAATTAAAGACTTCTCACTGAGAGACGTATTTGTATATCCTCTGCTTCCAGCAAAGGGATTTGAAAATCCATCATTCATGCCAAAACTACATCATCAGTAGTGCTTAATCAGGCCATTCAGCAGGCAAACTTTTACACAAACTACTACAACTAGTAGAATATGACTTTCATATGTTGATTGTAGACAGGCAACTCAGATGTTATCACTGGAAGACTAATAAATGCAAAAATGGCTGACAGAATTTTTTATTTTCATCGAAGAAAGTAAAATAAGGTCTTCTGGTGACTAACACTCAGTCAAAATAGTATTTCCACTGTACTGATTTGTGTTTTAATGAATAGAAAGCACAGTAAAAGCTCATTCTTCTATGTCAACACTTACATCTGCAACTTATTTTTGAAATGTGTTGCATAAAAAATATTACAAACAACATCTTCACAAAACACAACTTAGAAAACATTCCATTGGTAGAGTAGGTATTGGCATGACCTTATTGTAGGGTATCCCATTATCATCCACTTCCTGTAGGAATGATAGCAGTGGTTGGAATATCTACCCAAATGTTATAATTTGCTGTTGTGGTGACCTTCACTGAAGAAGATATTTATTTGTTTGTAACTTTACTTACCATAAAAGTAGATCTTTGAGGTAAAGTTACTTTAAGACTTATTTGCAGTGTTGGCTCAATTTAAGGATAATTGCATTTGCAGTGTTGGCTCAATTTAAGGATAATTGCATTAACAATAGCATCCAGGTTTAGAGCCCTTATGCAGCAGGACTAGGCCTTGCAAGGCCAGAAAATCCATCTGTCCCTTCAAGACAGCTGACACACATTCAATGTTTTTCCATGCTGATTGAACCAACAACAAAATTATATTGTTGACTGAAAATATTGCCTAGGAGAAAGGAGAGACCAGAAGTTCTCCTGCAAAGCACTAAGCAGAAAGTATGGTTTCTGTAGGCCAGCAGCCTTCTATCTCTTCATGTTTTGAACCTTCCTGAACATGTCTTATGAAACCATCAGAATCCACCTTCCTGAACATGTAATTATCTTGTGGAGGATGGTGGAGAGTC